>NW_028146823.1:0-91000 GCF_055883805.1 Amblyomma maculatum | reverse complement strand
GGCCCGAAAAATTAGTGAAGATTTTGTTACCGGGAAACGCGTGACCGAATAAGTGGTGTGTTCAGACGAAGACGACGACCGAGGAATGCGTGAACGACGAAGTGTTCTGGAAGACGACGCTGAAAGTGCGGATGCTGCACGGCAGTGCAGCATCCGCACTTTCAGCGTCGAGTTTCGCCCATCTCAGCGCAAGCTACATTAAATACACTCCCGTAATATCTTGGTGGAGGTAGTGGGTTCGAGACCATCTGACGCTGGATCTCCGCAGCGGTCGTCACCTCGCAACCGTCACGATGACAAACGACGCGGTATCGACCTACCTCTGCATCTCCTACTGTCGTCGTGGCCCACCCTTGTGCCCCTGGCCAATTCTGCGGTACCGATAAGGTGGATGTCGTGGACTGGTTCTCGCTTTATGAGCGTGGTAGCCAGCCTAACAGGTGGGACGCCCCGCTGATGCTGGCCAATGCTATCTTCTACCTCACTGGCACGGCACGCGTATGGTTCGAAACACACGAAGCAGATATTTCTTTCATGAGATGTTTGCAAACAAAAACTCCGAGACCTGTTTGGAAAGCCTGTTGGCCGTCAAATCGCCACCAAGAGGGACCTCGTCACTCGGGCCCAGACACCAACCGAGCCTTATATCACCTTCATTCAAGGTGTTTTGGCCCTGTGCCGAAAGGTATCAATGATAGGGACATGACGGAAGTTGATAAGGTGTGGCACATCCTCAAAGGCATAGCCGACGATGCCTCTAATCTTCTGCTCTGTCGGGACTGTTCTACGGTTGACTCCGTTCTACAGGTTTGTCGAAGCTTCGAGCAGGCCAAATACCGATGCATTGCGGATCGCTTTGACCGCCTCCCCAACACCGCCCCTAGCTTCATGTGCGAGGATCTGCCGACCCTAAGGCGACCTTCAAACCCTGAAAACGTTACTTCCATCGTGCGTCGTGAACTGGAAGCGCTCGCTCTTGCTGCACCCAAACCGCGCATCTTGGACAGCAACATAGCGACTATACTTCTTATTCAAGCCGTCGTCCGTCAAGTGGTTGCCAAATTGGGTGTCCCCTGTAGCCGCACCGTGGAACACCAGAGTTCGAGCCCCGTTCCTCCCATGGTCGCTTCTGCTAAGCCCCGCAACACCTACACGTCATGTTACCGATACCGCAATCCCGATGAGTGGCGCACCCCTGACGATCGGCCAATCTCTTTCACGTGCTCGCGTATTGGCCATATCTCTCGAAACTGCCGCAGCCGCTGGTCTTCAAGCGCAATAAAAGGAACGTGGATATTTTAAGAAACACTATTGAACCCTTCTACTATTGTTCGATGTTGACAATTTATTTGAAATCATGTGCTTTTTTAAAGTTCTATTCGAGTATTACAGTAAAAAGTGTTCTAAAGTGCCAGAGGAGCAAGTGTATTCAATATATGTATTATTAAACGCAACAAAAAGAAAAACTAGGGAACGCCAACGAGAAATTCACAACACGCTGCTGGGCTCGCGGAGGCGCGAGACGTCCCCGCCGTCTCAGAAGCGACATTTATCAACCACACTTCTTTTGAGCCTAGTCCTTTAATGCAGCCACCTAAATCACGTAAAATTATGGTCCACGGGCCCACCCGTCAGTAACAACACCTCGATCGAATACATGCGGTTAATGCTGGGTAATAATAATAATCAATCAATCAATCAATCTTTATTTAATGTGCGCAGGAACAACCATGTGGTCTTCGTGCTGCAGCACAAAAAAAGGAACAAAAATTAAAATGCACAAACATGTTTACACACACAGAGAGAACACAAAAAAAAAGAAATAAATAATACATGAAATGAAACTGAGCCCAAAGGTATCACGGAAAGTAAGCAATCAATGAGTAGCATCACTTATATACACAGTGGGAGAATTTTAGAGCACACCAGGAAAGAAAAAAAAAAACGGTGGAGAGAAGAGAAAAAAACAACAAATAACTGACATTGATTATAATAATATAGGAATATACATAAAATAAACAACCACTCCAGGCGCAACAAGTGCATGGTACTTAAAACAGAGGATAGAAATACAGAATAATACAATAAAGAAGTAGAATTGAACAAGGGACAGTAAGATTCGAATATAAAGTTTAAAGTTGAAATATAAGTAAGAAACGAATAAAAAGTAGTTCAAGAATACAGAGAGCATTGAACAGGAGAAAAAGCAAAAAGTGAAGTAAATACAATATTAAGGCTAGAAAGTGGGCATTGTATGTGATAAAGTAATATTTAGAATACAACGCTACGAACATCCAATGTAAATGAACAGAGCGAGTTTTGGAAGATGTCAAGGTGAGGACAAAAAGAGTTAAATAACCACTGCATCCTGTCCAGAAGGGAGTGGGAATGAAGAGGAGAAACCTGAAATGGTCTGAATTCCCTCATGCTATTTCGCGGAACGCGCAGTAGGATGTACTCTAAGCGCTGAGGGCACATAATGTGGCCATGAAGGAGTTTGTACAGAAACATGATATCAAATCTGATACGACGGCAGTGAAGACAAGGAAGATTCAGTTTGGCGCTCCTGCTGGAGCGAGAGGGGAAAGTTGCGCAAGGAAAGCGATAATGAAATATCCGTAAAAACTTTTGTGTACTCTGTCAACCTTGTCCAAGTTCGATTTGCAAGTGCCATTCCAAACAACCAACGCATACTCCAAGAGCGGCAAGCATATGGACAGGTACAGTTTTAGGAACGGAAGTGGAGTATGGAACTCTCTCGAAAGTCTGCAAACGAAACCGAGTGTGCGCATAGCCCGCTGAGCAATGCGTTTAGTGTGAGAGGAGAAGCTGAGGGTGCGGTCAAAAAGTACACCAAGGTCATTAATTTCATCAACCCTGTCCAACACCACAGAATTCACAGAATAATGGTAGAGAAAGCTATGTGTTTTACGAGTAAAGGGCACAACCCTAGTTTTGGAAGAACTGAGGGTAAGTCGATCCTACGCACACCAATCAGAAAAAGCAGATATGTCCAATTGCAACAACAAGCAATCTTGAAATGAATGTATTACTTTGAATATTTTTATATCATCAGCATAAAGAAGGAACGAGGAGTTGTTTAACGCCGAGGAAACATCATTATTAAAAACGGAGAAGAGAAGCGGGCCTAGTACTGAACCTTGAGGAACTCCGCTCGTTGCAGGGTAAACGAAAAAAGTCTGTCCATTGACACTGACAAAGCAGAAGCGATCAAGGAGATAGTTGCGTAGGAGGGCTACGAGTGAGACTTCAACGCCAGAGAGTAGAAGTTTTTCAAGAAGTAGTGAGTGAGTAACAACGTCGAAAGCTTTGCTCATATCACAGTACACAGTGTCAACCTGACCCCTCTGAAGGACTGCTGCACAGGCATACGTCATAAACGTGACTAGGTTGGTAGAAGAAGAGCGACCCGACATGAAGCCATGTTGATTCGGTACTATGATATGTTTGAGATGGAAGGAAAGTACGTTGTGCAAAGCTAATTCGAAAAGCTTAGAGGTTGCACATAGAAGAGAAATCGGACGATAATTGGAAACATCAGATTTGTTTCCAGACTTGAAGACAGGAAACACGCGTGCCATTTTCCACACGCGAGGAAAGGCAGCATTTTTTAAACAGTTATTAAATATGGTAGTCAGTACTGGTACAAAGATATAACTGAAGGCTTTTATTATGGCAGCTGGAATACCATCAGGTCCAGGAGACAAAGATGGTCTCAGACGCTTAAGACTCTCAGTCATCAACTCCTCGTCAAAGAGAATGGAATTAGATAGTGCACCAGATGGGAGGCAAACGGAATCACAATGTGGATGTTTGTAAACGGAGGAAAAATGCTGGGCAAAACTCCGAACTCTGAGAGTCAACTAAGCTGATACTTAAATCTGATTTAATGGAACGCTTGCGAACGTAACGCCAGAACTGACTTGGAGGATTTGAGGCACTCCTCTCTATAGACTCAAGATAGGAGTCGTAGTCCCGCTTGTATAAGCGTTCGCAAATAGAACGCACACGGCGAAACTCATGTGCCCAATTGTGAAACCCAGGGCGTTTCGCTTTACGATGGGCCCGTTCCTTGAGTTTTAACGCCGTTATTAGTTCCCTTGAAAACCAGGAAGAGAACTTCCTACGCGTAGGAGTATGCAAAGGTATGTACCGACGCATACCATCAAGAATTATTTCTGTAAAGCGACTCACTTGTCCATCTGAATCATTAATGTGATTTAAAAGGGACCAGTCGACGGAAGAGAAGAAATTGAAAAGACCGACATAATCACCACGTGCATACGCGAAACGGGGCGAATTCTTCACCCGATCTGAATCAGTAGAAGGTGAGGCAGAGACAGCAGTAGTAACTAGAAGCGGAGGGTGAAAGTTGTAACAGCGAGTCAGCGGTATGCCTGAACTCGAGACTCGAACACTTTAAAAATTCGATAGACAGATGTGTCACGTAGTGGTGACGAGGTCGACGACACAAATGAAGGGGGGTCGATGATCGCACGAAAGAAACTCTTTATTTGGGCTGACTTGCGCCCGCAAAAGAACTAAGCAACTCGGCGGCAGCGATAGCAACAAGCGTGCTCGTCGGTCGTCGGACAAAGAATGCCCGTCACACTCGTCAACGCTCAATTTAAAGGGTGCACAGAACAATCTAGATAACGTCGCAAACAGCTACCAGCACGGGCTGGGACATTGTGGAAAGACACCCGAGTGGCCGGAACCTTCGAGACAGATCTCGGTGCATCTTGCGCTACAACGAAACTGATAAAGGTGTGACTCGCGACATCGAGCAATAAGAAACAAAGAATACAGAACTGATACGCGATCCGGAATCAGAGTGATAAGCCTGTATGCCGGCGGCTGTTAAGAAACAACAAATACTGTTTGAAGGTTTCGCGGCATTACTCCCCCCTTAAAAAAAAACATCGCCTCGATGTTCCAAAACAAAGAAACTTCAACATAAACACTACCACGGATTCTTTAACGCGCGTAATATGGCTTCAGTCGTACAACATGTACAATTTCTGGGCGTGCACGTCGCCTTTGTGATGCTGACGTTCCGTCCGGAATGACTTCATAGTCCACTGGTCCGACGCGGCGAATGATTTTGCATGGCCCAAAGTATCGACGCAACAACTTTTCACTTAATCCGCGACGGCGAATTGGTGTCCAAATCCACACTTGGTCTCCTGGATTGTACTCCGCGTGGCGTCGTCGTAAATTGTATCTTCGTCTGTCGGTGCGCTGTTGGTCTTTAATACGCAGCCGTGCGAGTCGTCGGGCTTCCTCCGCACGCTGCAGGTAGGCGGCGACGTCAAGGTTGTCTTCGCTGGTTAGGTGTGGCAGCATTGCTTCGAGCGTCGTCGTGGGCTCCCTGCCGTACACAAGCTTAAACGGGGTCGCTCTGGTCGTCTCCTGGACTGCCGTGTTATACGCGAAGATAACGTACGGCAAGATGGCGTCCCAGGTCTTGTGTTCAGCGTCGACGTACATAGCGATCATGTCAGCGATTGTTTTGTTCAGGCGCTCCGTAAGGCCATTGGTCTGGGGATGGTACGCAGTTGTTCGTCGATGGCTTGTGTGACTGTATTCCAGGATGGCTTGCGTCAACTCTGCCGTAAACGCCGTTCCCCTGTCCGTGATGAGCACTTCTGGGGCGCCGTGTCGCAAGAGAATTTGTTCGACAAAAAATTTGGCGACTTCTGCCGCGGCACCATTTGGTAGTGCTCTTGCTTCGGCGTAACGGGTAAGGTAGTCAGTGGCCACGATGATCCACTTGTTACCCATAGACGAAAATGGAAAGGGGCCGAGGAGATCCATCCCAATTTGTTGAAAGGGCAGGATTGGGGGCGGAATCGGGTTTAGTAGTCCTTTTGGTTTGATCGGCGGCGTCTTGCGTCGTTGGCACTCACGACAAGTCTTCACGTAGTGGGCAACTTCGGCAGGCAGTCGCGGCCAGTAATACTTCTCCTGGATTCGACGCAACGTGCGCGCAAATCCGAGGTGGCCTGCTGTGGGCTCATCGTGCAACGCCTGCAGAATTTCTTGCCGAAGGGTTTTAGGCACTACGAGAAGCTGCGCGGTCTTGTTGGGTGCGAAGTTCTTCTTCACGAGGAGGCCATTGTTTAACGTGAAGGATGATAAATGTCGCCTGAACACACCAGGAGGGGAAGCGGTCTTTCCTTCCAAGTAATCGGCAAGCGCTTTCAGCTCGGGGTCTGATCGCTGTTGTTCTGCGAAACTGCTGGCGCTTACCGGTCCCAAAAAGGCGTCATCGTCATCGTCCTTCGGGGGAGAATCGACGGGTGCGCGGGATAAGCAGTCTGCGTCGGAATCCTTCCGGCCCGACTTATAGACTACAGTCATGTCAAATTCTTGAAGTCGTAAGCTCCATCTGGCAAGGCGGCCGGCAGGATCTTTCAAATTAGCCAGCCAGCAGAGCGCGTGATGGTCGCTTACCACCTTGAATGGTCGGTCGTATACGTATGGACGAAACTTAGAAGTAGCCCAGATGATCGCAAGGCACTCCTTCTCGGTCGTCGAGTAATTGACTTCGGCTTTTGTGAGAGACCTGCTAGCGTAGGCGATTACTTTTTCCTGTCTCGCAGTCTTCTGGACGAGAATGGCTCCTAGGCCTACACTGCTCGCGTCGGTGTGAATTTCGGTCTCGGCGTTTTCATCAAAGTGGCCAAGTACAGGAGGGCATTGCAGGCGGTGCTTAAGTTCGTCGAAGGCTTCTCCTTGCGGCGCTTCCCATTTAAAAGGTACGTCAGCCTTTGTAAGCTGCGTCAACGGTTCGGCGATCCGCGAAAAGTTTCTGACAAATCGTCGATAATAAGCGCACAGCCCAAGGAATCGGCGCACAGCTTTCTTGTCGGCAGGCGGTGGGAATTGTGCGATTGCAGCTGTTTTCTCCAGGTCTGGGCGAATACCGTCCTTGCTAACGATGTGACCTAAGAATCGGAGTTCTTCGTAGGCGAAGTGACACTTCTCTGCTTTTAGCGTTAGCCCCGATGACTTGATGGCTTCCAGCACTGTTTGTAGTCGTTTTAGGTGGTCTTCAAAGTTTGACGAGAAGACAACAACGTCGTCCAAATATACCAAACAAATTTGCCACTTCAAGCCTGCCAGGACTGTGTTCATTACTCGCTGAAACGTGGCTGGTGCGGAGAGAGGCCAAATGGCATCACCTTAAATTCATAAAGGCCGTCCGGTGTAATGAATGCGGTCTTCTCGCGATCTCTTTCGTCGACCTCAATTTGCCAATATCCGCTCTTCAGGTCCATCGATGAGAAGTACCTTGCATTGCAGAGCCGGTCGAGAGTGTCGTCGATGCGGGGAAGCGGGTAGACATCCTTCTTCGTTATGCTATTCAAGCGGCGGTAATCAACGCAGAAGCGAAGTGTGCTGTCTTTCTTCTTGACCAAAACGACTGGTGCTGCCCAGGGGCTGTTCGATGGCTGGATTACGTCATCACGCAGCATTTCCTCAACTTGATCGCGAATGGCCTGGCGTTCTCGCGGCGATACACGATAAGGGCTTTGGCGCAGAGGTCGGGTGTGTTCGTCCGTTATTATGCGATGCTTGGCCAGTGGTGTTTGTCGTACGTTCGATGACGATGAGAAGCACTCCCCGTAGCTTCGAAGCAGACTGAGAATCCGGTCTTTCCTGTTGTGGGTCAATGCCGGGTTGATGTCAAATGTGGGCTGACGGAATAGGTCCGGTGCGTCTTCCAGCGTTTGGTCGTGGAGGGTCAATACATCTTTGAGGTCCGCTAATTCGTCAAGAAAGGCGATCGTCGTGCCCTTGTTGAGATGCCGGTATTCGTCGGTGAAGTTTGTTACCAGAACCTGAGCTTGACCTCTCCGGAATTTCGTGATGCCTCTTGCGATGCCGATACTTCGTTCTAAGAGCAATTGAATATTTCCTTTGACGATGCCTTCAGTGGTTTCGATGTTTGCGCTACCTACGCAGACTGCGATGCTTGATCGGGGCGGGACGGTCAATTCTTCATCCAGGATGTTTAGAGGGATGTGTTGCATCGACGTCGTCGTAGCAGGAACGGCTTTGTCTGCAGAGAGCTTGATGAGCTTGGATCGCAGGTCGATGATAGCCCTATGTTCATTTAGGAAGTCCATGCCTAAAATCACGTCGCGGGAACACGGCTGCAAGACCACAAAGCTGGGGGTTAAGTACGCCCATTTACGGTTATTCTTGCAGTGCATTGTCCCGATGGAGTAATCAGGTTGCCACCTGCTGTGCGAATCAGCGGGCCATCTCAAGCGGTGGTAACTTTTCTTAGCTGATAGCTAACGGTCCACTAATGACGAATAGTCAGCTCCGGTGTCTACTAGGGCAGTGACTCTGCGACCGTCGATATCAACTTCAAGGTCACTTGTTCGCGTCCTCGCATTGCACGTGGGCCTTAGTGTCCGATCTCGGCTCCGTCGTTTCTTCAGGTCATGGCCGGGGCATACCGTTGTTACTTCGCTGGGCGGCGGTGTCTGCGTGAACTCTGGTCGTGTTGTCGTCGATGTCGTCGTGTGGAGCGGCGATGAAATGATTGCGTCGTCGTTAGTGGTCGTCGGCGGCGGAGGATCTTCGTCTTTTCACCGTTGAGCAACCTCACCTCCAAAGGTTGCTGCCTTTAGTTTCCCCTGCGCGCGCTTGGGGACCTTCCGCGCATACTCTCATCATAGTTACGGCCTGGCGACGCAAAGCGGGCATTGTACGGCGATGAGGAGCGTGATAGACGCCTTGGCGACGAGTGCTCTCCGTTGCGCAGGAAGTCGTTGATTTCCTGTGGTCGCTCGCCAGGACGGGGACGTGGGGCGTCGACAGCGAAACCACGGAGGCCGATCCGCCTGTACGGGCAGTGGCGGAGGATGTGTCCTGCCTCACCACAATGGAAGCAGAGCGGTCGGTTGTTTGCTGTCTTCCAGGCATCGCACTTTCTGGGGCTTGTTGGTCGTTGGTAGGCTTGGCGGGCGGGAGCCAAGGGGCGGTTTTCAGGAACAGGCCGGTAGCGGCGAGGGCTCGGAAAGTCATCACGTCGGGGCGGAGGGCGACGTAATGCACCAGCGTAGTTCATCGCTGTTGCCTCTTGCGCTGGAACAGTCGCAGCCGTCGCTTCAGGAACGCCCAGCGCCTGCTGGACTTCTTCGCGGACGACGTCCGCGAGCGTCGCCACCTGGGGTCGTTGCGATGATGGCATCAATCGGCGGAGCTCCTCTCGCACGATCTCCCGGATGAGGTCCCGAAGGTTCTCTCCGCTTGCAGATGCGCTGGGGTAGTGGGTTGAGCAGTCCGGGTGAAGTGGTCGCTCGTAGTGGCGCATCCGGGTGGCCAACGTCTTCTCGATAGTAGACGCCTCCGTTTCAAATTCGGCCACAGTTCTTGGCGGATTTCGCACAAGACCCGCAAAGAGCGACTCTTTAACGCCTCGCAATAAAAGTTTGACTTGCTCACTTTCGGTCATATTTGGGTCGGCGCGGCGAAAGAGGCGCTTCATCTCCTCAACATACGCCAGGACAGGCTCGTTAGGGAGTTGAATTCTTGATTGGAGGAGGGCCTGAGCTCTTTCTTTTCGGACGGAACTTGTAAAGGCCATTAAGAACTGTGCTTTGAATATCTCCCAATCCTTGAAAGAAGTCTCGTGATTTTCAAACCAAATTCGGGCATGTCCTTGAAGAACAAAGTAGACCTGCCTGAGTTTCGCAGCGTCGTTCCAGCCGTTGAAATCTGCCACACGGTCGAAAAGGTCCATCCAATCTCCCGCATCTTCATCCGGTAGTCCATGAAAGCAGGGGGGCTCACGGGGTTGGACGAAAACAACCGGTGCTGTAGGCTGGGCCATTGTCAGCGTCGATGTCTTTCGTGATCGAATGGGGTCAGGCAGTAAACCGTGTTCGGGTTGTAGGCCTTGGAGTCTGCGGCTGGCTCGGTGACCTGTAGGCTGGTTTTCCAGGGCGACAGGAATAAGGCTGGGGTCTTCGCTTGAAGGATCAAAGGCTGCACCTCCACCAGACGTCACGTAGTAGTGACGAGGTCGACGACACAAATGAAGGGGGGTCGATGATTGCACTAAAGAAACTCTTTATTTGGGCTGACTTGCGCCCGCAAAAGAACTAAGCAACTCGGCGGCGGCGATAGCAACAAGCGTACTCGTCGGTCGTCGGACAAAGAATGCCCGTCACACTCGTCAACGCTCAATTTAAAGGGTGCACAGAACAATCTAGATAACGTCGCAAACAGCTACCAGCACGGGCTGGAACATTGTGGAAAGACACCCGAGTGGCCGGAACCTTCGAGACAGATCTCGGTGCATCTTGCGCTACAATGAAACTGATAAAGGTGTGACTCGCGACATCGAGCAATAAGAAACAAAGAATACAGAACTGATACGCGATCCGGAATCAGAGTGATAAGCCTGTATGCCGGCGGCTGTTAAGAAACAACAAATACTGTTTGAAGGTTTCGCGGCAGATGTCAAGAATATTACCACAGCAGTTTTGCAAAGAGTTAAAGGCTATAAAATCAAGTAGAGCGTTACACTTACTTAATATGTAATGACTGTTGTGAGAAGAAATAAATGAGTTTCAGTTGATACCAGGAGTATTAAAATAGCCTAAAATGAGAAGTTTGTGTTTGCTATGACGGGTTATAACATGTTCGATTGAGAGCAGAACATCATCATAGGCTGGAGGAGGAAGATTCGGAGGAATGTAGAACGCTGCAAGTAAAAGTTTTTCATGTTGATTTAAAGTGAGCTCGAGCCACACACATTCTTCAACAGTTTCCAGATCGGAACGTCGAACACACTTCACAAAACTGTCAATAGCAATGAGCACTCCACCTCCTCTTGATTAGGGACCTGTTTCAGGGCGGTCGCTACGAAAAATAGAGTAATTATTTGGAAAGAAATCATTGAAAAAAATATCACTTGACAGCCAGGTTTCGGTAACCACAACAGCGGTATAACAAGAGGTCAAGACACTAGAAAAAAATTCAGATCCCTTAGTCCGAAGACCTCGGGCGTTTTGATAATAGATATCCAAATTAGGGGCCACTGCAATTTTGCGTCAGTTCTGAGGGATGAAGCATATCGTCGTAAAACTTCCCACGAAAGTCCTTGTATATGCAACCCATCGGCCACATCGAAGGCTCAACAAGGTTATTGTAGGATTCTTCATCAACTTGTATGTGGAAGGACGAGTAGGAGTCGTACCTTGTTTTCAGCTGCCGGCAGAAAATGGGGGTAATATTCACTAATTTTAGATGGTTGATAAGGTCTACCGATGTTGTATCGGGACTGAGTTTAGAGACGAAAATAGTCTTCGGACGCTTCTTTTGGTAAATGGCAACGTTCAGGACAGATGAGCTCGATGCGCCAGTAATTGCTCGACTTCGGTGCTTCTTCATCGCACTGGGTGAGTTAACCGCACGGGGAGGAGCAGAGGCAGAAGATGAACAGGTAATATTGCCGGGAGTCATCACTCGATGAAGAGCGGCGGAGTAGTCCACAGACGGCTGCTCCTCAGGTGTTGGACTGCCCTCGGAGACAACGAGAGGACGCTCGACAAGAGGACGCTCACACTGCGAAGCAGCGCACCGCACAAGCTCCTGGCGTAGGCCGCGAACATCGGCACGTAGAGAGGCAATGACCTCGGCTTGTTGTACGAAAGCCCGCGAGTTCTCTCCACGAAGGCGCTCGGTCTCCTCTCGTAGCTGGGCAACCTCATCGCTCAGAAAGGAGATTCCCCTCAAGCGCGTCGAGGAGGAGAGCCCGTAGCGAGGCAAACCCACCGCAATGTTCGCCGGTCGCGGTTGAAGGGGGAAAACCGGTCGGGTTGCTGGGCAGGAGCGGGGCGACGGGAGAAAGGAACGTAGCCGCCGGCGCACCACCGTCGCTAAGCCTAACACCGTCAGACGAGGACGACGCACACAAATTACACACGAATGGCCGAGAGCCGGACTTCAGGAGTTGCAGCTCGTCATCCGCCCAAGTGACGCACTTCGTGTGAACACGTTTCGCACAGTCGGCACATCGTAAAAACTGCTGCTTGCCAAAAAACGGGCGAGAGCACAGCGCACATGCGTCCTTACTGGGCGCCATCTTACAACAACAACAACAACAATAATAATAATAATAATAATAATAATAATAATAATAATAATAATAATAATAATAATAATAATAATAATAATAATAATAATAATAATAATAATGTTTTATACCGCAAAAAGCATAAAAAGTTCCAGAAGCGGGCCTGTCAGAGCCAGCAATGGCTGTAGAGACTAGGCGCGGCAAAAGTCAGTGAACGAGCGTGCAATAACCTATAAACATACAGAGAAGGTAATGCAATAGGTTGCAAGAACTATATCAACAAGGGAAAATCACAAAATAAGAATAAACATCAAACTACTTAAGAGTGCATATTACAGAAAGATCCATTTTACGTGTTACAAAAAACCAAGCATTTTTTGTAATATAGTTTTGGATGCAGTCGAGATTATCTCATCTGGCAAATAATTAAAAATTTTCAGCACACAAATACTACGTCTAGCTTCTCCATATCTCGTTGAGGAGCGCGGAGCTGTAAAACGAATACTACTATGAAGGTTTCGGGGAGCTGTGTAACATAATTTAAAATCGCTAAACTAGAAATGTCGTAGCAACACAGTTTGCACAAACAGAGCCCAAAAGCGCGAAAGCCAAGTGCTGAAAAAAATGTTGCAATTTGTAGCAAATGGAGTGTTGTAGGTTATATTTCTTAATATATATTTTAACAAATAATCAACACGGGCTTTCTATCGCGTGGGGCAAGAAGCAAACATAGTAATCCCATATCGCAGAGTGCTGTGGACAAGAGCATGTGCAATAGTTTTTTTTTTTTTATATGAAACGGAACGATAGATCTAATATGAAAGAATAACCATGCAGCGTTTTTAAGCCTGTTGCATATGTGCGATAAGTGAATGAAGGATACTCCTAGGTATTTCACCGAGTTCATCTAGGTGACAGGCGTGCATAGACAGGGGTGGCAATTGTGACCGTGGAGGGGAATGGTCGCATCGATTACTGTTAATTTTAGAGTGCATCTGAAACAAACAAGCTGCATTTTTGAGGCGATAACCTCTAGACATTTATCAGCGAACCAAGTGATTGCTTTACATATATTATTCTGGAGATTAGAGATGGCCACATGGTAAGAAAAATGTTTTGAGAACAAAACTGTCTTCAGCGTACTGAAATACCAAGCCTTTCGAAATTACCTTCGCGAAATGATTATATAATTTATTAAAGCACAGAGGTGATAGAATGCGCCCTTGAGGAACTCCGGCCTTCACAGGAAGTTTACCACTTGCGATTGTAATGTGTTCGTTCGACAAGGTAGTTTTTGAGGACATCGAAAAACGGGCCATTGAAACTACTGGAATGGAATTTCTGTATTAAATGCCGTGATGAACGGTATCAAATGTTTTAGATATGTCTATAAACAAAGCAAGGCCAAAAACACTTTGATCGAAATCTGAGAACACTTCACCACAGAATTCATCTAGTAGGACGACCATACCACGACCGTAGACAAAACCAAAGTGACGAGTAGACAAAATAGAATTTTTTTTAGGCATAAGAAGACATTGATTTCAAAAGGAACTTTTATGAGAAAGTATAGGATGAATAGATATGGGTCGATAGTTCTTCATATCGGCTTTTTGTCCTCCCTTGAGAAGTTGTTTACAGCAGTTTTTAGCTCTTCGGGATACACGCGGTATCAAGAAAGCCGTTTAACATAAACAGAAAAATACCGGATAAGGCTGCAAAGTTCCTTTGTAGCACTCTGGCGGATAAATCGTCAATACCAGGAGGTTTATTGCACTTAAAGTTGAAAATTATATGATAGAGTTCATTTTCTAAAATCCTGGGTAGAAAGCAGATTCTCAATGTGATTCTTTAAGCGTGCATTGAATTGCCTGACTTGGAGATGCGTTCTGAGAAGCCGGTGCAAAAAAAAATGTTAGAACTTGTCTGCGACCTTGACCGAATCGCCCGAAGAAAAGGAAAGTGGGGAAATGTTTGCAGCGTTGTTGCCACAAAGATGGTTTATCCATCTTTAGATAAGTTTTAGCGCATTCGTCGACGACTGGCGAAATTGTAAGAAAAAAATACTGGAGTTTCGTCGATCTTATTGAAGCGACTACTAGATTCCCTGCTGCTTTATACTCAAGACGTACTTTTTTATTTTTTGAGGCATTCTTACAACATTTCCAAAGCATGTCTCTGTATGAAATGGCACGCATTATGTTCTCGGTCAACAAGTTGTAATCCTTTCTGCATTTCGTTATTACAACACGCTTAGAACTATTTTTGAACTTCTTTATTTGGTCGCAGAAGTCGCCATAGACAATCTGTAGTGAATTAGAAATAGTTAGGGCCATCCAGTGAAAACTACTAATGAGCTTATCTAGGACCTCTGGCCAGTTATAGTGATGTAGAATACCTTTTTGAGTGGAGTGGACCGAAGTGAACTTGGCAAAGGAAAAGAAGGACACGATCGGCAGGCGACCAGGTAGTGATCCCCAAAACGTTGCAGAATAACACAAGAAGTAAAGGAGCAGTTAGGTGCTTGCAAAGCGATGTGGTCTAGACTGGACGTTGCTAAATGGTCATCAACTATTTCTTCAAGGGTGGGAGCGTTTTGTATTTGCACCCCCGCACGATGATAAGACGGGCAAATAGTCAGATGCAGAGCCAACTGTAGGGCATAAGGTCTCCCACAGGGCATAATTCTTCTACTGAATTCCATACCTTCAACGTTTCCTCAAGTTCGAACAGAAAACGGGTAACACTGTTGCAGGGTGGCCGATAAAGAGGTATAAAATGTAAACACCGGGCGTCGCAAGTTATCGTCAGCGCTAAGCATTCCGGCTGAGCGCTAAGCATTCCGGCTGAGCGCTAAGCATTCCATTCTAGGCCCTCTCCTGTTCTTTATCTATATTAATGGCTTGCCAAAATTTCTCAACTACTCTACTTCAATTCTTTACGCTGATGATACTACCATTTTTTTTTCCCACGCTAGTGATATTTCTATACTAACCGCCAATTTGAACACTGACCTTCTGAGTATTCATACCTGCTGCCATAATAATCATCTAAAAATTTATCGAAAAAACACAACCTTTATGGTTTTTCATTCATGCAACAAGGAGGTAGTTCCTACTCCTCAGGTTCATTTAGGCATGGACGTACTTTATCCGTCATAATCCACTACATTTCTTCGTATCGTTTTAGATAATCAACTAAACTTTCATCAGCATACAAAATTCATTAAATCAAAAGCAGCTTTTGGTATTCGCGTGATAATTAAAGCCTGGCATTACTTCTACCTACCTACACATCGCATGTTATATTTCTCCTTTGTACATAGCCACCTCTCGTATTGCATATCATCTTGGAGTAACACATACAACAGTCACCTCTCATGTGTTCGCCACCTTCAAAATCAAGGACTCCGAAAAATCAAAATCAAGCCCTTACCGTGCATCCATTGTCAATTTTTATCGCACACTTATCATACTGCCATTGTCGCTAAAGCTTAATTTTAGATTGGCATCAATTATCTTTAAAAAGCGTAATAATCATGTCGTTCTTAGTGGTTTTGAGTCCTCCAAGCTTTTTAACAATAATAACACCAGATTTTGAACATCATAATCTACTATTACCCAAAATCAGGACTAATTATGGCAAACAAACTGCATACTTCTCAGGCATATCTGTGTGGAATCCACTGCCTTCCGAAATCAAATCACAGTGTACTCTTCATTCATTTCATCATTCTTTAAGGACTTATTTTCTACCTTGTTTTGTTCCTCCGACTAAATATGTGTCTCTGGATCATACGTTTCTGTGTTTACATTATTTGGTTATTTTTTCAGCAAACATACATTCTCGGATTTCAGCAATTAGTGCCCTTTTGTTTCCAGCTCTTAATTATTTAGAATATTCTGTACTGTTTGTAGTTTGCATTGTATTATATATTATTGTTAGTATGATAGGTTGTTTTCTGCCCGCCTGTATACTGTATATTTTTTTTTATAACTGCCTAGTATGTTACCCACGAATTTTATTCATATTGTGATAGGAGGTCCCCGGACAGTTTTTACTTCCGGACCTCCTTCTGTAATACTGATAACCATATACATGTATCTAACAATGAAAATATATGTGATGTGTGAGAGAAGTTTACGTATATAGGTGAAATATCAAACGCGTCTCTTATGAAGATAGCGATTCCGCCTCCTGGTCAGTAAGGCCACATCACAAAACGGCATTGATAGCCGGGTATTAAAAACGTGTTCATGTAAGTGTCTGAAACATCAATTTCTGTTAAAACGAATACGTCAACAAATTCGATTCCTGACGTGCAAAAAGCTTAAATTCTTCCTAGTGTTTTCGAAGACTTCTGACATTTGTGTTAACGATGGTAAATTCATTCTCAGAGCTGTGACCGAATGTGTCCATGAAAGACCTAAAGTTTGGCAACAGGCAACAGGTGTTGTCCATTACAGTTAGATAATTTGGTCCAGGTCAATTGGCCTAATTATCAAAGGAAGAGACGAGTTCTCGGCCTTTTTCATGTAGATATTTCCGAGTTTAACCCAGGCAAACTTGTACTGATTTTGCATGACCTTTCTTTTTCCTTGCCAAAATATATCTCGGTTCTGTCTTGTCATGTTGTCGTTGAAAAATATCGTTTGGCGCTTTCCAGTTTGGCAAAGAATTTCAAGCTTCCTGCGAGCCTCAATAGCTTTTCCCTGGAAGCAATGGAAGCGAAGCGCACCACTAACCTCGGGACAGAATCCCGCCTGCCGCGCAAACAATGGATTGCTTCAACCTCTGATATCGAAAAATATTGACTTCTAGTTTTTCAGCGATCTCCCGTAGCACCTCCTTCTTCACCGTAGCACCTCGTCCTTTTCTTCATTGAGACCGTGAATTTCCAGATTCATATTGCGACTGTATTTCTCGCGGCCATTTAGCACCGCTTTTATCCGCTCAAGTTGTTAGGCTTAAGCATGGATAGTTGTTCTCATTGCGCATACTTCCGCTTCTTGAGAGCTTGCTTGTTATTTTGTTGCTTTCAATTCCTCAAGGATAGAATCGTACTTTTCCGACAAAAACTCACTGAGCTCTCCAAACCTTGAACTGTGTTGGCTAGATCGACCACTTCAGTTTTGAAAAGCAGCAGTGAACCAACCTTAGAATGAAGCGCCAGTAAGCATTATAGGCTCTGTCTGATATTTTGCAGTTCCAAAAGCAATGCCGATTCCACGCTCCCACTTTCATCGACCTCGGCAGCATCCGTCAGGGAGTTGGAATCACCTGCGCGTTTCTCTGCCGCTCTGCATATCTTGCATACCAATACGTCCCGTTTTGCTGTGCCCATTGTATGAAATATGTTTGGCGCGATTCCAGAACAGTTTTGACGCAAATGGTAAGAAAAGCTACAGCCAGTACAGATCATGAATTTCCCGTCATCGGGTAGCGACTTGGGACAAGTGATACAATCTACCATTGTTACACAAGAAAAGCGTATACAGTGTGCAGCCAACCACAAATTCAAGTTTGAGTGATAACAGCCAAAAAGGTACACGCTACCTGTTGAAATGCAAAGTGTCAGCGCACTCGCCGCTGACTGCTGAGGCTCACCGCTGTCCACTGGCTTGGGTAGTTTGTAGGCGAATCCTGGTTTTCCGTCGACTTGGCCGCTTGGCGCCAGAGGCAGCTGGATGAATGGCACTGATAAAGGTGATAGCAGCATTCGGGGCACAAACGAGAACAGCATGTAGACCACTGCTTGTTGAAATACGAAGCGTCTGTGTAGGCTGCGCACTAACTGCTGACTTCCATTAATAATAATAATAATAATAATAATAATAATAATAATAATAATAATAATAATAATAATAATAATAATAATAATAATAATAATAATAATAATAATAATAATAATAATAATAATAATAATAATAATAATCCTTTATTCACTCTAATCAAACAATACAGGACGCGGACGCGCCAGAGGCACAAATAAGCTTGTAGGGCGCCGTCCGGCAGCAGCAACAACCTCTGTTACCAGATCACAGTACTGTTTTTTTTTGTAGAAGAAAGCAGGAGGAACTAGAGCTACTCAAGCTCGGCAATAGCATCCTGTAACTGCCTGCGAGTGTTCAAGTTGAAAACGTCATTCGGCAGTTCATTAAATATACATGGTATATAACATGACCTCACAGACATGTCAAAATGAGTTCGCACTGTAGGGACAAATTAGTGCTTTTCCGTAGTGGTATAGGTTTAACATTTTGCAACCTAAATTGAGAGTTCCAGAAATATCTAAGTACAGTGATTTGTTTGAACTCAGTGTCAAATGATGACAGACCTGAATAAAGGAATACACTTCTCAGTTTATGGGGTGCTGAATAGATGACACATTAGCCATATTCTTGAGAATACAGTTTATCCTATTTTTCCATGTTGTAGAGCAGTTAAAGAAAACGCACATGCCATATCTCAGCAAAGAATATCTCAAAAACTGTGCAATTAAACGTCTTATGGCAAACGGCATGTAGGCCCTTAGAGCTTAGAGCAAGCATGCGACGCCTCTAAGCTTCCTACAGAATTGCACATTGTGTGTTCCAGGATAAATCGCAGACCATGTAAATGCTAAGATATATCACAGACGGAACACATGTAATGGGGTAGCAAGAACATGCAGTGCAACAGGAGTTGTGCAAAACAACAGCTGGGTTTTTCGGGTTTAGTTTGTGTGCATTATTAGGCATATTAGTTGAGTTTTTGGGGGGTTTATTTTATTCACGTTACATTGAAACCAATCATATAGCTTCGCGGCATCCTCTTGAAGTTGTCGGAGTGGGCACAAAAAATCTGCATTAGCTGAGATGAGAAGGGTATGATGTGCATATTGATAAACATATGATGAAGTTATAACACTCGGAATGTAATTTGTATAGAGAATAAATAAGAGAGGAGATAAGACGGATCCCTAAAGAACACCACTATGTAAGTCTATAATTATGCTTTGCACAGGTCCAAGCTCCACTATTTGGGATCGCTGAGACACATAATGTCTTACAAATTACGAGCGCTGCGACGGAGAACAACAACGAGAGAGTAATTTGCAATCATGTACCAACTAGCTCAACTTTCCGTAATAATGTCTTAGTAACACTTCAAAAGTACCACGAAACCCATAGCAATACAATTTTTCACAGATAATGTGGTGTACAGTATTAAATGCCTTCCTAACATCAAAGCTAACAGGAGGAAGGCTGTGCAGTATACCACGTCCGCCCAGAAAGGAACATAAATGCTCGCTTGCTTTCCTTTCGAGTAAAGCGACGCATTCGGACGCAGTTCGAACAGTGCCTGTCGCCGCTTGCCGCGACGGAACGAAGCGCTGTTGCAACACCGTCCGTTGCAACCATAGAGTTTCTTACTCTTACCTAGAGGGAAAGCTGTGCTGCCGTCTATGGGAGTTTACATGGAGTTTCCAGACGGCCAGTTCAGCCACCATGGGCGCTCAAAGCATCATAGGCCGGAGAGCTACCGAGTGCAGAACTACAACTTTTGGCCAAAACTAATGCAAAGATAAGCGTTGCTCTACCTTAAATAATGTCCTAAGATTGAATATTGTGATTATCAACTGCAAAAAGAGGGAGAAACAGCATGTCAGTGTGATATTTATCCAATATAAGCGAGGGCTTTTTCTCCTATTGGCTTAGTTTTTAGCAGCACAAATACCAATATTTCGCACCTAATAGGCAAAACTTGAAACAGAAAAACGTTATAAAAATATTTATGGTTGTGCAATGACTTAAGGAAGTTTTTAGTGGCATTTCGGGAAACAGAAACCGTTTATTCGCGACGTCTGCTTTTGCGCCTTCGCTACTATGGCTTTCGCGGTCTATGTACGCACCTTCAAATGATGATGATGATGACGAAAAAGAAACATCGCAGTAACGCCACTCCAGGTACCCGAGAAAAACCGACTGTCCCCCAACAAGTAGCACACCGGCCCATGATTCTTAGCGCGCCCATGGTGGCTGAAGTGCAGCGCCCTCAGCTTTCCCTCTAGGTAGTGTAAGGAACTCTATGGTTGCAACACCGTTGTAGAATACAAGCTTTACCGCAACCAACACAACGACGTGCACTTACGTCTGACCCATTAGAAACTACGTTAATGTTGTGTGCCGCTTCCAAAGGGCAAGAAAAAGACGTGAGGATACGTTTCCTTCATCCGTGTGACAATACAACGAAGACATCGCTGGACCGCCACTTTCCCGCACTCAAGCCCATCACGTTCAGAAAGGTTCCGTTGGGCTTGCCAAGAAAGACTGCTAAAAATAGAGTGCACTATAATTACTGCTCAATAACTGTACTGCGTTATTTAAAATAAAATTTAGACGCCAAATTTCACCAAAATAAGAACTTAAAGATATTTTTTTGGTTTTTCACAGTAGTTCCAATATTTACAGCTCCACTTGGAGATGTTCTTCAAGCGATTGTTGTCGCTGGCAATGTGTTTCAGTCCCTATTTTGTTCCAAGTAACGCGATCATGGAATGGTCTTTGACGTGACACTCTCTCCTTAGTTTTTTTTTTTCATTTCCATGTATAAAAGAGGCGTTTGGCCGTGCAGCCTCGGCTAGAGATGGATGAGATGGCTTTGCTGAAGGAAGCCAGAGACCGCCGTTGGAATGAAACCATGTGCAGGGGACGTTCAGAAGAGACCGAAGAAGAACGTGTCAAGCGCCTTGAAAAGCGTCCAGGGACGACGCAGTCAAAAGGGGCCGCTTAGTATCTGAAAGTGACTCTAGCACGGCCGATGGAGTACCGAGTCAAGCTCTGCATCTATGAAGGAAGCCACGCTCAGAAGATGGAACGAAACAAAAAAGAAATGACGTGCTGAAAAAACTGAGCAACAACGTAAAGAACGGCTCGAAAAGAGACGAAGAGCGATGCAGCTAGAAAGACACGCTTAGCCACCGACGTTGCGAGCAGCACGGATAGCCACCGCTGCCACCTCTGCGTCCCCATGGTTCAGTTATAGCTTCACACTAGGTTTAACCGAAGCTAAACCACAGCCATTTTTTCCTCCTGCTTTCATTTTTCAACGCCTAACTTCTCATCATCGTAATTCGCAACCAGCATCAATATTGAAGACAGGGAATCTTTACTCTGGTGATGCCTGCTGCGCCGTTCGGGAGAAATTGAAGGTGTGTTAATATTCATATTTAAAATCAATATCTCATTTCTAAATAAAGTAACATATGATGGACTGTAAAGCTTACTTCTCTATAAAAGAAAAGGATAGACCAAAATTACCTAGCCCGACGTTCAGCAGACATCATCATCATCATCACCAGCCTGACTATACGCACTGCAGGGCGAAGGCCTCTCCCATATTTCTCCACTTAACCCGGTTCTGTGCTAGCTGCATCCACTTGACCCCTGCGAACTTCTTAACCTCATCCGCCCACCAAACTTTCTGCCGCCTCCTGCTAAGCTTTCCTTCCCTTGGAATCCAGTTTGTTACCCTAAGCGACCATCGGTTATCCTCTCTTTGCACTACATGTCCTGCCCATGCCAATTTCTTCTTCTTAATTTCCACTAGAATGTCCGTAACCTGAGTTATTTCTCTGACCCACTCTGCACGCTTCCTATCTCTTAATGTTACCCCTACCATTTTTCGTTCCATTGCCTTCTGAGTTGTCCTCAACTTAAGCAGAACTCTCTTGGTTAGCCTCCACGTTTCAGCCCCATAGGTGAGTAAAGGTAAGATGCAACTGTTATATACTTTCCTCTTTAGCCATACCGGTAAGCTGCTAGTCATAATCTGTGAGTGCGTTCCAAATTCGCTCCATCCCAATCTTATTCTTCGTTTCATGGTCAGGATCTGCGGTTACTACCTGTCCTAAGTAGACATATTCGCGTACTACTTCCAGTACTTCGCTACCTAATGTAAACTGCTGTTCCTTCCCGAGTCTGTTGAACATTACCTTAGTCTTCTGCATATTGATTTCCACGCCTACATTTCTACTTTTCCTGTCTAGGTCACCAATCATTATTTGCAGTTCATCCCTCGAGTTGCATAGCAAGGCAATGTCATTAGCAAATCGCAGATTACTGAGGTATTCTCCCTCTACCCTTATCCCTAACTGCTCCCATTCTCTGAATACTCCCAGTCTCTGAATACTTCTTCTAAGCAAGCTGTGAATAGTACTGGGGAGATTGTGTCTCCTTGTCTAACACCTTTCTTTATGGAAATTTTGTTACTTTCTTTATGCATTACTATGGTTGCTGTGCAGCCACTATATATATCTTCCAG
The DNA here is from genome assembly GCF_055883805.1 of Amblyomma maculatum. Taxonomy (NCBI): domain Eukaryota; kingdom Metazoa; phylum Arthropoda; class Arachnida; order Ixodida; family Ixodidae; genus Amblyomma; species Amblyomma maculatum. The sequence goes on along the minus strand of NW_028146823.1, from coordinate 68,571 downwards.
TACTTTCACGTACGGCTCGTTTGCCCCCTGATTTCGCAATGCCTGCATCACCGCCGAGGTTTCAACTGAGTCAAATGCTTTTTCGTAATCAATGAATGCTATGTATAAGGGCTGGGTATATTCCGAGCATTTTTCTACCACCTGATTGATGGTATGGATATGATCGATAGTAGAGTACCGTTTCCGAAAGCCTGCTTGATTCTTTGCTTGATTGAAGTCTAAGGTTGTCCTGATTCTATTAGCGATTACCTTAGTAAATACCTTATACGTAACAGACAGTAAGCTGATTGGTCTGTAATTTTTAAGGTCCTTAGAGTCCTCTTTCTTATGAATGAGGGTAATGTTTGCATTCTTCCATGGTTCCGGTACCGTCGATGACATCAGGCACTTCGTATACAGGGTGGCTAGCTTTTCTAACACTATATCGCCCCCGTCCTTCAGCAAATATGTAGTTATCTGATCCTCTTCAGCTGATTTCCTCCTTTTCATAGTTTCTAATGCTTTCTTGACCTCGTCCTTCGTAACTGGTGGAACGTCTGACTGTTTTTCCCTACCGCCAATCTCCTTACGGTCCTGACTACTTTGGCTACTGTAGAGATCTGTATAGAACTCCTCGGCTACTTTGACTATCTTGTCCATATTCGTGATGACGTTGCCCTCCTTGTCCTTTATCGCATACATCTGGTTTTTGACTATGCCCAATTTCTTCTTTACCGCTTTAGGGCTTCCCCCGTTCTTTACAGCATGCTCAATTTTCTCCATGTTATACTTCCTTGTATCGGCCACCTTTCGCTTATTGATTAGCTTTGATATTTCGGCCAATTCAATCCGGTCTGTTGGATTGGAAGCTTTCATACTCTGGCGTTTTTTAATCAAATCTTTCGTCTCCTTAGACAGCTTGCCGGTATCCTCTCTAACTATCCTATCGCCTACTTCTACCGTACATTCAGTAACGATATCTGAAATTATTGTTCATTGCTTCTAGGGTAATGTCGCCATCCTCGTTTTTTAGAGCTGAATATCTATTCTGTAGCGAGATCCTGAACTCTTCTGCCCTCCCCCTCACCGCTAATTCGTTGATGGGTTTCTTTCTTACTAATTTGCTGCGTTCCTTCTTCAGATTTAGGCTAATTCGGGACCTCACCATCCTGTGGTCACTGCATCGCACTTTCCCGATTACCTCTACATCTTGCATAATGGCGGGGGTTGAACACATTATGAATGCCAATTTCATTTTAGTCTCCCCGTTAGGACTTTTCCATGTCCATTTCCGGTTCTTCCGTTTTGCTGAAGAAGGTATTCATGATTCATAAGTTATTGCGCTCTGCAAACTCAACCAGTAACTCCCCTCTGCTATTCCTAGAACCAATGCCATAGTAACCTACTGCCTGGTCTCCTGCCTGCTTTTTCCCTACCTTGGCATTGAAGTCGCCCATTAGTACAGTATACTGGGTTTTTACTTTTCGCATTGCCGATTCTACATCTTCGTAGAAGCTTTCAACTGCCTGGTCATCATAATTACATGTAGGTACATAGGCCTGTCCCCTTCATGGATCACTGTCTTGTCGTGGCGGAGGGGCTTGCGAAACTCGATGAAGTCGTGAGCTCTGCTGTGTAGGGCCACCCAAGATAGACAGGTCACGGCAGAGAGTTCTGACAAAATGTGATTCACTGGAGAAGGTAATGGCAACCCACTCCAGTATTTCCTCCCAAGAAAACCCTATGGCCAGTCACAATACCATTATCGATATGGCGCCGGAAGATGAGCCCCCCAGGTTGGAAGGCGTCCCACATGTTACTGGGGATGAACAAATGGCGATTCCTAGTAGCTCCAGGACGAATAAAGCGGCTGGGCTAAAGCCAAAAGGACGCTCAGTTGTGGATGTGTCGGGAAGCGACCGGAAAGTCCGATGTTGCAAGGAGATATATCACATAGCAACATGGAATGTAAGATCTATGACGCAAGGTAAACTGGATATCGTCAAGCGAGAAATGGACAGATTGAACATTGATATCTTGGGTATCAGCGAGCTCAAATGGACCGGAATGGGAGAATTTAACTCCGGCGACCATTATGTCTTTTATTGTGGGCACGAATCCAAGAGAAGGAATGGGGTCGCTCTCATAGTAAACAGAAGAATGGGCAAAGCAGTGCTAGGGTACAACCCCAAAAACGACCGAATGATTTCACTTCGGATCCAAGGTCACCCTTTCAACATAACCGTTATCCAAGTCTATGCACCGACCACTGCTGCTGAAGAAGCTGACGTTGAGAGATTTTATGCGGACCTACAATGCCTTTTAGACCGCACCCCATCATCAGACGTCGTTTTTCTCATAGGAGACTGGAATGCTAAGGTCGGGAGTGAAGAAATATCCGGAATTACAGGCAAGTTCGGTCTTGGTGAGCCAAATGAAGCTGGGCAGAGGCTAGTTGAGTTCTGTCAAGAAAACAACCTGACCATAGCGAATACTCATTTTCAACAGCACAAGAGGCGCCTGTACACATGGATTTCACCGGACGGTCTGTACAGGAATCAGATGATTATATTATTTGCCGGCAGAGATGGAGAAGCGCTATACAAGCAGTAAAAACAAGGCCTGGGGCCGATTGTGGCACCGATCATCAGCTTCTTGTTGCCAAAATTAAGCTTCGATTGAGGAAAACGCAGAAAACTAGAAGGCCTTTCAGGTATGATCTGGATCAGATTCCATTAGAATATGCTGTGGAAGTGAGGAATCGATTTCAAGAATTAGATCTAGAAGACAAAGAGCCCGAAGAGATGTGGACTGATGTTCGTGATATAATACAAGAAGTTGCTACTAAGGTAGTTCCAAAGCAAAAGAAATGCAAAAAAGCAAACTGGTTATCTGAAGAGGCTTTGCAAATAGCTGAGGAAAGGAGGATGGCAAAAGGTATGGGGGAAAGAGAAAGATACAAGGTTCTCAATGCGGATTTTCAGAAAATAGCAAGGAGAGATAAGAATGCCTTCCTGAACATACAGTGTCAAGCAGTTGAGGACAACAGCCAATTAAGGAACACAAGAGCTCTGTATAAGACAATCAAAGATATCAAAGGAAGCTTCTGTGCTAAGCTGGGCGTGATAAAGGACAAACGAGGCAAGGACCTCACTGAAGCCTCAGAGATAAAGAAGAGGTGGCAGGAATACACAGAACTGTACAAGCCCTATGATATCCCATTTCATACCCTCTAACAGCACTGCTAAGATAGATTTACTAGCTAGGGTTTTAGCGTTAAACGTTGCCAGGGTCAGTTTCCAATGGCGACCTGTCCAGCGGAGCCAGGTATTCTTAGCATCCCCTGCTGCGTCAGAGGTCTGACCGCCGCCGTGGTCAGTTGTTCCGCAGCCGCTGGTTACTGAGGGCCGGGGTTTTATGGAGCTTATCATAGGAGGTTGCGGCCAATTACTGCACCAGGGTGGCCAACTCCTGTTCGTACGAGGGAGTGCGTTGCCGGAGGTGTTCACCGGCATCAGGTCGCGCCCCAAACCTGCTTTATGCAATTCCATCGACACGCGGATTTTTTTTTTATTCCGGTGGAGAATTGCGCGGCACCGGGATTTGAATCCCGGTCCTCTTGCATGTGAGGCGGATGTTCTACCGCTACACCACCGCTGCACCCTCAGTAGACATGCGTTGTATTAGATCATGCAGATCCTGTACTGTATATAAGAAGATTAGTATTGCGTTGCACACGTATACGCTTGATTGGAAATCCCGTGTTGCAGCAAGGCGTGGAAAGCTTCGGCTTCACAAATTGAAGAACTCGGCTGGCTTCGAAAAAACCGAAGCGTGCGATCATACTTGAAGATTTACCCGTGTTTTGTCGCAATGTTTAGGAAACAAAAGATTGAATGCTGCGACAGCGTCACGCGATAACGATTTTTGTTAAACCGTGTACCCTCTCTGCGTACACTTTTTTATGATTAAGACCGCAGACAGCAAAGATAGATTGAGCAGATCGCGAGCGTTCAAAACATTAGAGGGGTTTCACTTAAGGTTGAACCAAGTTAGACATGCGACAGCACGGTTTAATTCGGTTTAGCTGTTGGCCGGTATATGTTTGTTTTTGCTCTAAGTTGCAATTTAGTTGCGCTCTAGGATATTGTGAGCCTTCCGTGGATGTTCTTTAATTTGTACATGCCATGATCTTCCTCTTTCATTTGTACATACCATCATCATCGTCCCGCGGCGCCGGCTCCGGCACGCGCCTGGGTTTTGTCACCGGATTAAAACGCTAGACAAGGCATCGCTGGCCTTGCCGTCACGACCTTGCCGCCTCAACCTAGCCTTCTTTCACAAGTCGTGGAGGTCGAATTCGATCCCCTTGCTGCCTCTCGCTGGAGCTACGTTCCGGTCGCCGTTTGGCAACTACCACCATAATCATGTCCACCGAGAGCAATCCCGACCCGGCCGGACCCTCTACCTCAGCTGCGCCGATGCCTCCGACTCTGCACACACGTCAACGCGACCCACCGCTGTTCGCTGGTCGTCGTGACGAAGACGTGGATGACTGGCTTGACACATATGAACGCTGCAGTGCCTATAACCGGTGGGACGATGCTTTAAAATTCCTCAACGTTTCGTTCTATCTAATTGTGGTCGCCAGAAACTGGTTCATTAATCGCGAACCCCACACTACTAACTGGACCACTTTCAAACAGCAATTCCGCCAATACTTCGCCGACCCGGCAGTTTGAACTGAGATCGCGAGAAACAAGCTCGCTTGCCGCCGTCAAGGTCCCGATGAATCATATGCGTCTTACATAGAGGCTGTTCTTGCACTTTGTCGGCGCATTAGTCCCACCATGACGGAACCTGAACGTGTGCACCACGTCTTAAAAGGGATCAATGCTATGGCATATCACACCTTAGTTGCCCAGAATCCTTCAAGTGTTGATTCAGTTATTACGACCTGTCAACGCCTCGACCAGCTGCAGTCCTCTCGATTACAGCCCGGCTTCGCAACTGGTCCGACCTCTGCTGACCTTGATCTGCGGGCAATGATTCGAGCAATCATCCGCGAGGAGCTTCAAGCCCTCAATCCTTACTGTCGACATGGCTGCGATCATTCTTCCGCACCTCCTAATGACGCCGTTCTCCGTAACATGATTAAAGAAGAGTTAGCTACCATCAGCCGCCCTGTGACATCCGAACCTTCTGCAATCCGCCCAGCGCCGACCTACGCGCACATCGCTGCATCCCCCCCCCTTCTTTGGTTCCCCCGCCCCAACCAGCACCAACATACGATCACGTCAATGCAATGGCGATGGCTCAACCTACACAACCCAATTACGCACCTTGGCGCCCCCCCCCCCCCCGACCAGTCTGCTATTACTGTGGTATTAGAGGACATATATCCCGCTTCTGTCGTCGCCGCCTTCAGAACGAGCGCCGTGGTTACGACACCTTCGAATGCGACATGCCTTCAACCTCATATTATCAACGCCGGTCTATTCCAAGCCCACCTCGACAATCCTCCCCACCTCCAGTATCTTCCTCTGAGCCTCGTGGGAACCATGTGTCCCGACGCCGGTCCACATCCCCATACCGCCGCTCAGTTTCCCCACTCCGCCCCGCAACCGTTCTCCCTGTCCGCCATCCGGAAAACTAAGTGTTGCAGTTTCCGGAGGTAAAACTGCACTCTGCGAACTTACTAAAAGTCCTCCTTATCGCCCGTATAACGTGATTGCTGTTATCGCTGAAGGTTTACCGGTTGAAGCTTTGATTGATACAGGGGCTGCAATTTCTGTCATTCACGCTGATTTCTGCTACCGTTTGCGAAAAGTGACAACCCCATATGATGGGCCTGAACTCCGTGGAGCCAATGACATCCCTTTGCGCCCTTCAGCGAAGTGCACCGTACGAGTTGTTATCGACGGCATCCGTCATCATGTGCAGTTTGCTGTGCTCTCACCTTATGCGCATCTCATGATTTTCGGATGGGATTTTTTGTCAACCGCTTCAGCGTTAATTTCTTGTGGTGACCGTGTTATCCATATGACAGACAGCGATTTTTCATCTGACTATTCTGATCGACGTCATCCCTTCGTTGCCGCCGCTGATACTGTTTTGCCTCCTCAGTGCGAAAAACTGCTTACTGTTGTTTCTGACCACATCACTGACGGGGACGTACTCATTGCACCATCATATAGTCATCTTCCACGCGGCATCGCCTTCCCGTCAAGTCTTGTCCGGTTCCACAACGGCTCAGCTACAGTAGTGGCCACTAACACTTCACGTGAATCCCTCGTGCTCCCAAAAGGAACTGCTCTGAATTGTATGGTGGATGTTCAACCTTTTTCCCTGATGGTGCTCACCGCCCCTCCGCCTCAGCAACGTGTTTCGTCAGACGGCTCTCTTTCTGTTCTCGCAAAGACTATTAATCCTAAACTCCCGCCGAACCAACGCCAAGAACTGCTGACATTGCTTCGACACCACCAAGCCATTTTTGATGCCACTTCCACACCTCTGGGACGGACTAGTGTTGCGCACCATCGCATCATTACTGAAGGTAACTCTATCATTCGCCGACGGCCTTATCGGGTTTCCCTCTCTGAAAGAAAAGTAATTGAAGAAAATGTAAATGACATGCTCCATCGCAATATAATTCGTCCTTCAACAAGCCCATGGTCCTCCCCAGTAGTGCTAGTTAAAAAAAAGGACGGCTCGGTACGCTTTTGTGTTGATTACCGCGCACTCAACAAAATTACCCGCAAAGATGTATATCCGATGCCGCGAATTGATGACGCCCTTGACTCCCTCCAAGGCTCCGAATATTTCTCGACCTTGGACCTTCGCTCAGGTTATTGGCAAATACCTATGCACGAGGACGACAAAGAAAAAACCGCTTTCGCAACACCCGATGGCCTTTACGAATTTAATGTTATGCCTTTCGGACTTTGTAACGCACCAGCGACATTTGAAAGAATGATCGACACTGTACTTCGTGGCCTAAAATGGAGAACCTGTTTGTGTTACTTGAACGACATTGTTATCTTTTCGGCAACATTTAATGACCGTCTCACGCGCCTGAATGAAGTCCTCACCTGTCTCGCTTCGGCAGGCCTTCAGCTCAACACCAAGAAGTGCCACTTTGCACAGAAGGAAATTAGAATATTGGGACATCTGGTCAGCCATGACGGCATTCGCCCAGATCCTGAAAAAATAATCGCGGTGTTGAACTTTGCTCGTCCACAACGAACTACAGATTTGCGCAGTTTCCTCGGCCTCGCGTCCTATTTCCGGCGTTTTATAAGGCATTTTGCAACTATTGCTGCAATACTTCATGAGCTACTTAAAGCACGCAGCCCTTTCGTATGAACGGAACAGTGCGAAACTGCTTTTAATGACCTAAAGCACGCCCTCACATCAGATCCTGTTCTTGGCCACTTCAGTGACAGCGCTCCAACTATCCTGCACACCGATGCAAGTGGTCACGGTCTTGGCGCTGTACTTCTGCAGCGTGATGCAACATCGCGTGAGAAAGTGATTGCCTTTGCCAGTCGGACTCTCACTCCAGCTGAGAAAAACTACACCATTACCGAGCAGGAGTGTCTTGCTGTCGCCTGGGCTGTCCAAAAATTTCGCCCTTACCTATACGGCCGGCACTTCACAGTTGTGACCGACCACCATGCTCTTTGCTGGTTGTCTTCACTCAAAAATTTGACAGGCCGACTTGGCCGCTGGATTCTACGCCTGCAAGAATACCATTTCGTCGTCACTTATAAATCTGGTCGCCAACACCAAGACGCCGACGCTCTCTCTCGCTGTCCCCTTTCGGAATCCACTTGCTGCTTTTCTTCCCAATTTATTTCCACCTCTGACCAGAGCCGACCATCTCCTTGCCCGACTTATATCACAACCGTTTGTTTTGACGACTCTGAGAACAAGCACGCTCTCCGCTCACAGCAATTAGCTGATGCCTACTGCCGTCCAATCATCGACCGCCTTATCGGCGCTTCGCACCCTCCCAATGCTAGGCTTCGCCTACAGCTTCGAAATTTCAAGCTCGAAGATGGCATCTTACTCCGCTACGTGTATTGCCCTGATGGAACTCGCTGGATCGCAGTCGCGCCGCGTGTGCTTCGCCCACGTATACTGGCGGCTCTCCACGATGACGCTACTGCAGGTCACCTTGGTTTTGACAAAACCTACGACCGCGTGAGAAAATGATTCTTTTGGCCTGGCTTATCTTCCACCGTTGCCAAATACGTCGCATCCTGCCCTCTGTGCCAACGTCGCAAACGGCTGACTTCTTCGCCCGCTGGCCTTCTACAAGCTCTTCCTTGTCCCACCACGCCATTCGACGTAGTCGGCATCGACTTATATGGTCCCCTACCTCTCTCCTATGGGGGTAACCATTGGATTATAACAGCTGTCGACCACCTCACACGCTACGCTGAGACAGCACCTGTACCGACTGGTTCCGCTGAAGAAGTAGCAAATATCTTTTTGCGATCAATTGTATTGCATCATGGCGCTCCCCAGGGGCTCCTAAGTGACCGCGGTACAGCCTTCTTATCGAAAGTCGTTGCCGAAGTTCATCACGCCTCATCCACCCTTCATAAGACAACCTCAAGCTACCATCTCCAGACTAACGGTCTGACTGAGCGATTTCATCGCACCTTGTCGGACATGATATCAATGTACATCACACCAGATCATCGAAATTGGGACACTATTCTACCATTCGTCACATTCGCCTATAATACAGCAGTACAGTGAACTACCGGTTACTCTCCATTTTTCCTTGTTTACGGCCGTCCTCCCACTACAATTCTCGACGCTTCCTTCTCTACGCCCGACTACTCCACATCAGTACCTACCCATTTTTTATCTCGTGTGGCCAGATGCCGTCATCTTGCCCGCCTCAACACGGCAGCGTGCCAGGAAGTCCGCAAAACTCGCTATGATTCTACACATTGAATGGTCTCTTTTCGTCCTGGTGACGAAGTACTGCTTTACACACCAATGCGCAGCCCTGGCCTTAGTGACAAATTCCACCACCGCTACGTAGGTCCCTATGAGGTCATAAGCCAAACTTCTCCAGTGAACTACAAAGTGACGCCTGTTGATCCCCCAGCTGATCGACGCCTCCGTGGAACTGAAATTGTTCATGTGTCTAGTCTGAAACCGTTTGTGCGCCGCGATGCATCGGTTAGGTAAACGCGGCCAGGCTGGCCGCTTCCGACCCCCCGGGCAGATTGTGTGAGCCTTCCGTGGATGTTCTTTAATTTGTACATGCCATGATCTTCCGCTTTCATTTGTACATACCATCATCATCGTCCCGCGGCGCCGGCTCCGGCACGCGCCTGGGTTTTGTCACCGGATTAAAACGATAGACAAGGCATCGCTGGCCTTGCCGTCACGACCTTGCCGTCTCAACCTAGCCTTCTTTCACAATATACACGTATTAGGCAGTGTGTTTACGTTTACAGCGTCTTCCGTCCCGTTTAAACTGAGCCCACCAGACATGGCGCGCCTCTTCGACCTATACATTAGAAGGACCAGGCTCATTCGCCATGCTGGCGTGGTCTCACGCACTATCTGGGGCGCGCGCGCCAATGCAGGTAACCGTGGCGCGCAGCAAGGTTTTATTCTATATGTTTTCTTGTTATTTTAGTTATATCCTATTCTTTGCTCCGTCTAATCATTATGCACTATTATTTCAATATTATTTGTTATAATTGCCTTAACCACTATTTATCATTTTGCATACCCTACTAATTTTACGTACCTGAACTTTATACTAAATTTTACATGCCCTATCAATAAGATAATAAAGTATCTGTCACGCACATCTTGAACGCCTGCTTGGACCTCTCGAAATAGTGCAGCACTAAAAGTAGAAAACATTTACAGGTGGCCGCGAAGACATCTGCAGCGAGCAACGCTCCGGGTGTACTTCGACAGCGGTTACGGACACTAATACTGAATATGTACGCACTTAAGCGAACTTTGATTGCTGTTTATGACTGTATAATTGGAGAAGCGGAAGAGGTTCTGAAAACGTGATGCCAGCAAATTACCATTAAACATTGGCAAATCCTAACGATACGGGAAAAAATATTCCCAAGACATCTGGATCACGACACCAAGGGTTCTGCACCGCTAAAACTCTGCACACAATGCCACTAGTTGTAAGAGAAGCTTTGTCAGGATGAGGCATAATCATCCTTCGTCAGCCACATACAGGCTGACCTTTCACGCTTTCACATCTTCCTTTGTTCGAGAATAAAATACGCGTTGAAAGAGTACCTTTACGATATTGTAGCTACCGTGGATACATACATATTTTGAAATGCCCAGATTGAATACAAAACTCTCTTCGCTCGCTTGTTCGATGCTCAGGATTCTTACTTTAAAGGATATTAAGAATATTATTCCCGTTTCATCAGCCCTCCTATTGCTCAGCAATAGTCAGCCGCTACGCCGGCACGATATGAGGGAGCGGCGCTTATCACTTTGTCTGAAAAAATAAAAAAAGAAGAACGTAGAGCGCTCTAACTCTGCCTAAACAGAATAATTCGCGCCACGGGCCTGTTTCACATAACCCTGCAAAGATTGGCTCGGTGCTTCAGCACTAGGAGACTGGAACTGAACGGGCGAAGTGTTGAAAGTTATTATACGTTGTATTTTGTGTAGAGGAAAGGTATAATATCGCTCGGAATTTTCGCTCGGTGCCTACATTTACAATGAACGGCATACAATCGGAGATATAAGCTTAGTTGGTTCGAAAGCCTATCCTAACCTCATCTTCAACTTAACTAGGAGGCGGATGCTAAATGAGCCGCGAAATATTACGAAATTATTCTGAATGCTGCAAATAAGCACTTTGGTCACTATTTTTGGGAAGAGGAAGGAAAAAGATGTGTTATATGGAGGTCGATTAGTGATATGGTGCGTGGAAACAGCCCGCCAAATAGGGACGGTGGGAGGGGCTTAGAATATATTAGGGCTCATGTGCTCGCCTTCGTTGCACAGTGCCACTTCTCTGGATCGCCAACAGCTGACGTCGCAGTTATTATAGAGGTCAGCGAGGTAAAGCAGAGATTTTTGCCGGTCTATGATGATAGTATGACTGATCTGGCATTAATTATGTTGTCCTTTGTGAAAAATAGGCCGAGCTCTGCACTTAACTTTGTAGATGGGTAGCGAGTCAGATGCCTTAATTAGAGCGAGGCGACGTGAAGAGCCAGAGATCAACTATACGGCCCCCAACATGCGCCAGAATGGCCGTGACTGGACCAGCCTCATACATTGAGGAAAACAGCGTACGTGATGCAGATGCAAATGAATATCACATAATTTATTGCAGGTTAACTTGTGGCTTCCTGTAAATTAGTTAAAAATGGGAAGACATGAGTTTGTAATAAACCGCATCGATAGATCGGAAAAGTGGAGTAGTGGTATTTATGGAGTAGCAAAGAATTCTGGCCTCCAGTCTACCTTCACACGCGACACAATTTTGTACGAACGAATAAAAACGCTCTGAAACTACCAAGTATGCCCTGCGCTGCGCGATGCCCTGGAAAATATCCTCAGCATTGATTGCATAGTTTCACTAAACATCTATCAAAATATGCCTGATTTTGAGGATTCCGTCGCATTATTAGTGTGCCTAAATAATCCGAAACTGAAAAAATAATGTCAAGCAACCTGAGACATTCGAAAGAATTCCTTTGACGAATCTTATTTATTCTTCTCAGTGTACGTCAATCTTTGTTATATACAGCGACCTATTACCGGAAGAAAACCTTTTGTAAATAGTTCAGCTGCATTGCCTTGTTATTTATCTGCTGTCCTTTTAATTTCTAAATCCAGAAAATAGTGCCTCAGAATGTCTGACTCCGAACAAACCTAGCTGCATCCTCCGTAATGCTGCCTTTTGAATAGCATTAAACGAAGTTTCTTCAGCACGTCAACGTTTTTTTGCCAACTGAGGTAGGTGTGAGTTACCTACTCTTCATCTTAAATACATTATCTGAGGCATTGCATTCAGCGCAAAAAAAAATGCTATGTTAAATTCTGGTTTACTTTCTGGCAGCAGTCACTGAAGGAAAAACATTTTCTTGAGGAAAACGTTAGTGAAAGTGACGATGCATGGTATGAAATATATATCTGTCCTTACACCTCAAGCTATATACCACATGTATTGTGAGGAAATCTCGCGCTTTTTTATTATATAAAGCATCTTTTTTTTCCCCTGCTCCGAAGGCTGCTAGCGCGCTCCTGGGTGGAATTATGGAATGGATGGAATATAGGAGCGTCCCCTTTGAAACGGGGTGGCAGCAGTTACTATCATGCTCTTTTTTTTCTTATATATTAACTATTGTGTTACATCGGTTAACTTTACAAACATTCTATTTATTGAATTTTTGTTATCTTTCTGCTTTTAAGCCACCAAACTTTCATTTTTTGCAAGCTTTCACCGCAGGTTCATTCACCCGGCCACTGGTATCTCTAAACACTAGGGCCTCAGGAAGAGGGACTGCGCCTGCATCGACTTCTAGATGGACACTATCACATTCGAATATCAAATGTTCAAATGTTTCTATGGATTTACCGCTTACTGCACAGGTGTCATTTTCTTGGTTAAATTTCTTTTTGTAGCTACGTGTTCTAAGGCACCCTGATCTAGCTTCAAAACGTTGGGCACTGCCTCATGAGTTATCAAAGAAAGCTTCCTTCCTGACCTGCCTTTTCCATTTTAGATAAAGTTTCACACACTATTTCTTTTTCATACCATTTATCCAAATTTCACCTTTTTTGTTTTTCACCTGTTGCTTAAAGCTCTTTAAATTCTTCGTCCTTGTGATCTGCATACTTACTTGTTGGTTGCCTACTCCTTTTCCTTCATTGTGAGTCAATGCGTTTTAGGTATAGGTATTTAAATATTGTTACGTGGTGGCATGACAAGCGATGGAACATGGCGACACAACAAAAACAGAACGACGTGATGACATGACGATGAAATATGCTTTAATGGCCAGCGGGCCTGCAGCGAGCGTTCTGCCCCACGCCAATGCCCGCTTCGTCATCTTCGTAGCACTACCCGGGCCCACCGAGCGATCGTCCCGATCGATTGCTAGAAATCCATTGCATGAAGCGACGATGAACACAGACACAGGATTAGGACATGAAACGCTGGACATCACAATGAATGCGAAGATGGGATGAATGCGTGCCCCGGAGCACCAGGTCCAATCTTCACCGTTTGCCGAAGGCCAAGGCTCATGGACACGCTGAACGGCTTGGGCGGGGGTGCTGTCTTCGTTCGAGTAGTCGTGAGGTCGCTTGGTCGTAGGGTCGGTCGGGTCGGCTTTAGGCTCTTTCTGGTCGTTATGTGTTGTGGTCAAGGTTGTGGACGGGGCTGGGGAGAGCGGCTGGTCGGGTCTGAGCACAAAGGACTGGAGTAAAGCTGTGCGGCGATCTCCACGGGCTCTTGGCTGATGGACCCGGCGTACGGTTGGCTTCGACTGGGCAAGGCGAGGATGGGGATGAACCGCACCTCCAACCAAATGTTACGAGGTGGCATGACAAGCGTTGGAACACGGCGACACAACAGAAACAGAACGACATGATGACATGACGATGAAATATGCTTTAATGGCCAGCGGGCCTGGCGCGAGCACTCCGTCCCGCGCCAATGCCCGCTTCGTCATCTTCGTAACAATATTTGAGCTGCCCACCTATTACTGTTCAATATCCTCAGGCGTTCCTGATATAATATTTTGCCCTGAGCTTCCTGTACTTTGAAAGATGCTCACCCCATATCTCCCGGTAGCGCCTAATTTGTAGTTTCGCCGTGGGCACACAGTCCTCCGACAACTCTCTGATTTATTTCTAATTTCTACTGTACCTCAACTTTTAGGCACGAAACCGCAATTTCGAAATTAAACCCGGGAACCATAATTCCTTTCCAAATACCCCTCAACACCTGATACGTCTTGTATCCCCACAATGCCCTATGCTTCATTATCTCGGCATTTTTTCGCCCTTTTGCCATAAGTGATTGCTCATGCTTTTGCGGATAGCGCTGTCAAACAGGGCTGAGAGAGCAGCATCTGCACGTGTTTAAGATGTCTTATAAGTTCATATTACCAGCACGTCATCCTACCAAAGTTACGTGGCTGCTGCTTCCATCTTCGTCGCATCTCACGTTGGCTAGCGGAACAAAATTATATTGCCCAACAATGTCAGTAACGTCCACGATAACGGCCGACATAACGCCGGAGTAATAGTGTAAGCTATATTGAAGCGCTGCTTGGTGATATTTTCATGCACGTGTGATCGCAAGCAGACGACAGAACACTACCTATATGCGTATTTGGGTTCTGTGTCGACGTAACCACCGGTCTTCTCAATAAGGGGCGTCGTGTGGCGTTCTCGCGTATTTCACGTGATGGTGCGTTCGTGCTCGGAGAGGCTGAAAGCGAAATTTGTCCTCATAAATAAATGCCTGATACTTATTTAGGGCATGCCGTGCATTTTCGGGTTCCAGTCATTCCCTTCTGGACTATCGTTGATCGATTAAAGCAAACAGCCAGAAATAGAAAATGTAATCGTTTAACGTATCGCAGACGGAATTATCACACATTCGTCCAGATATAATGATTTCCTCGTGGTAAACACTTGGGCAAATTATCGTACAATTTGTAAGATGACCGTACAGTATTGGCCTCGAGATCGAGCAGAGTCGCCACCTTGCGGCTCAGCGGTGAAACCTATTCAGTGTGGATGCGTTTTCGCGTCGCGTGCCAGCCCGCAGTGATTTGCGCGCGCGCATGAGACGTGTACAGGAGTATTTTTGTTTGTTTCGCATTTCCTGTGAGCTTTTGCTTACTTATATGTCTCTTGCAAAATAAATACGAACAGTCTATAACCACCACGCTTCATTAAAAAGAAAATTTTCTTGTCCGTATCGAGCAGGTCATGCTTGGATAAGGACCTCATCCATCGCGGTCTTCGGCGCTTGAGATCCTTTGACACGCAGTGTCTCAAACGAAGTGGTACTGTCGTTACCGCCGTGTCAAAGCAAAACAGGTCGCTGCCGTCAATAAAAGTTAATGCAAACGCTCAGAAATCGCATATTCCCGTTTCTGTTTGGAATACCGCAGCTACTAAAACATATGCCACCGCAGACTGCTTCATATAGTAGAATGCCGTTTGAACCGACCACTCTATGCCTGCTATGCCTTCTGTATGCACGATAGAGTTGTGCGTGTACTTTGTTTTTTCTTGCTTTTAAACCTCTGTCGCGGTATCTCAATGGTAAGGGCCTCGACTGCTGATTTTGAGAACGGGGGATTCAATCATGACGGTTTCGAAAAGCGCTCCTGTGCTGTGAGATTTGACTGCACAATAAACAATGAAAAAAAACAAAAAAACGACACCAAAACCAGCCTCTGCAATCATCCGTCATAGCCGATGCCGCTTTCATGCGTTAAAACCGGGCCATTATGCATTTCTTTTCTTTTCTTTTTTTTTTCTTTCGTTTCTTTTTTTTTTTTTTCTGTTGAAGGTTTCTGTGCATCCGTAAAAGTGGTAGTGAGCACATTTTGCCTTAGAGAAATGCTCGAATATTTGAGAAACATCTTCCCTGCACCTAATTGTTACACTGAATATTACATAATACACCTAGATTATGTACTTTACTGGTAGCATATTATAATCATTATAATCCCTTTTCGTCCAAATGCTGTCTTCCGAGAAAACTACTCGTTTCTGACAAGGGGAGTAAAACAGCTTCATGCGGGCTTAAATATCAGTGTTTAGTTCGGGAATAAATACATTTTCATAGTCGCATTATAAGACAACCTCCATTTCTTTCGAAATAGTTTTATATCCGGCAGCTGTTTTGGAAGCTACCCTAATATTTTACTTTGCATAAAATTTAGTAACTGCTAAATAATTAGTGATAAAGAAATTTTCAACCGTTAAAATTGATTCCCAGAATATGACAGTGCCCATGCGCAGCTTATAACGATGTCTTCGCAGCGAGTAATTGGTAGCTTACACTTTAACGTTACTGAAAATTAATTGCTGATTATAGTAAATTCTGACAAGTCAAGTGTGTAAAAGCTCTCACACGGTGAAATTTATTGGCATTGCAAAACGAAATAATTACACTACTAATTTACCATTATATATTAACATCGCACACGTCAGAAATCCCTTATACTTACCTCGGTTTCAGGAAATCATTTACAGTTAGTGGCACATGCAGTAATACGCTATCACATTCTATGACAGTGGCCGCAAAAAGCATCTCGGCAAATTCAATCCACTCAGCGCTGTACACGTGAACAATCAGCTTTCCTGTGCGGCGAGGTTTCCTGTATAGTGTCGGCGTGATCTCATTTTTGGGGAATACTTATGCGTGTTTGTCTGGGCCAGAGTTGATGTGCACTCAGTCTAAAGCAACTCGCCATGCCGTACGCTGCCAGTGCTACATTTAATCTGCTTAATTCTCGAGTCAAGTACGATATATTGAATCAGGCTTTCTCGATTCAATCTAAAGTACTGCAGGTCACAGCACGAACCTTGTATCTGCGTGAGCTTGACACTAAATTCGCCAGTCTCACTCGCATGAGACACGCGCAAACTGTTTAAAAGTCGATAAGAAAAACAAAGCTGTCATTAAGCATGCCCAAGTATTAGGCGCGCGAGCGTGGTACAGCGCAAGAAACGTGCAAAGTAAATATAGAAGACTGGTGGTTGCGTGCTTTGTTTTCCTAAACACCGCGCTTCTTCTGCTGCATTGGCGAAATCCTGGGATCTTTTTCTGCAATATTGCAGAAATACTGCAGAAGACACGTTTTCTTCGCCAACAAACCCGCCGTAAACTCGGAAGCAGACTATACGCAGCGTGCGTTCCTGCGAGCGCCGCCGGCTGCCGATCCACACTACCGAAGCGACGGTGGCGCCACCTCTAGGTCGATCTCGCGGTCAATAGACTGACGATGGCTTCTGTTTATGCTATCAGTAGCTAATTGGAAAATAAAGCTGCAACCCGAAGCACCAACCTCATTTCTAAATCGCGCATAAACAGCTAGCCACTGGCTCTCCTGCTTCCAGAAAAAAAAAAAGCGCAAAGATTAATCAAAGACGAACAATACTGGAATATAAGAACATATCATTGGGGCACGCAGGATGAGCGACTGGGCAAAATGTGAGATATTAGGATCAGACGGTTCATTAATAAGTATTGGAAGAAAGCTCCCAGTTGAGAAGTTTTTAATAACATACACTAAAAAGAAATGTTACACAGGGAAACTACAAAGAGCGCTATGAGTATAAGAGGAGGGGGGGGGGGGGGGTATGAATAATGGAAAAGTCAACAAGAATAAGTTCAGAAGTGAGGAACTATAAAGTGACAGAACTGTATAAACGGCGGAATGTGCACCTACCCGTGAATGTCGGGTCCATGTGTTTTAGTACGGCGGGATCTGGGAAACACCCGGTTTGGAGCCGTCTAAGTTGGCACTCCTCATCTGTCGAGAACTTTGGCGGGTCCCGGGAGTGCCGTCCTGCAGAGGCGTAAATAATTTGTAATGTCCGCATAAGTTATGAGCGGAATTGGTATAGTTGCCTCGGTAGAACCGGAGGATTGAGCGGAACCCCGGGGGAGGAATGCTCGGGCAGCTGCGTGAGCGATCTCGTTCCCCTCCACCCCCTGGTGACCGGGCACCCATATAACCGGTACGTTTCCTGCACAGACGCACTTGGTTTGAAGCAATAAAAACAAGGCTGCCGAAAACAAAGCCCTAGAAATGTTGACTAGCACCGTCAGAAAAGACGCAGTAGGAAGTGAGCGAAGGCAATGAACATCACAAACATTACCGTCCGTGACGTTATTACCGAGCTTCCCCGCAGAACTTCAGTGCTATGAGAAGAAGCTCGAGCCTTAATCGCCCATTACGCCATCAGTTTGAATGCTAGCGCAAAAACACTTTACATTCATCACCTAGAGCCTATGTAGATTTGCAAATGAACAAATTTGAACAGATTTGAAAAATATTTCAACAATTATTGACCGATATCTGTGCTGTCTACCTTTTCGAAAATTATAGACCGTGTTATTTATTGCCGACTTTGAGACTCTCTACATAAATTAAAGTTAATTTCGCCGTACCAGCACGGATTTCAGAAAAATAAGTCAACTGAGTTAGCTCCATTGTATGTGAAGGTAAGACTCATAGAAAACATTGAACGTAAATTATTTACGGTGGGAATCTTCCTTGATATACGCGAAACATTTCGACTGTGATAAGCACCATAGTTTAGTGTCCACTGATAGTTGTAGGCTTTCTTCTATTCCTGCGTCATTTCCTGATGTGACCCACAACGTTATGTCGTCGGCGTATAACTTATGGGACAGATTGGGTATACAGTTCAGTTCGTCCGGGAGTGATAAGAGGGACAAGTTAAAGAGTAAAGGTTAAAGCACGGGAGAGTGTTAAAGGTGCTTTATTGCTGCAGTATTTGTTTTCCAAGGAATGTTTCGAAGAAGAGATCCAGCTCAGGCTGCAAAATGCGGTTTAAGAGCATGTCTCATGACTTCTCACGTTTGCTGATTTCTCTCGGTTGGTCGGTGGTGTGCTGGTAATTTTTTTTATTTTTAACGGATGCAGGAGAAAAATTGATTGAGAGTCAGTGATGGGCCTTGGGCTCCAACCTGTTGCATAAGGGCTGGTCATCAGATCTTCGCTCCGGTGTTAAGCGGTACATTGGGTTAACGCACAAAAATTTGTAATCATTTCGAGCTTTAAAATGCGTGACAGAATCTGAGATATAGCCTGCAGTCTTCGTCATCATGAATTGTTAAATTGGTTTAGAGGAAAGTAAAGGCGCATGTATTTGTCACACGTGGACTTCTAAACCGCGCCACAAGAGAAGAGAGAAAAGTGGGAGTCAAAGAATAAAGAGCGCAAAAGGTGACATCGTGGAGGGATTGTGATATTTTCGACCACCTGAAGATGTTTTAACATGCCGCGTTTCGACGGAGGCGAAAAGGAGAAGCATCGGTGCGATGTCAGCACACATTAAATATCACCAGGTGGTTGGAGTTACTCGGTAGCACTACACTATGTCTCCTCTTTCTCTTTTTCCACTTTCACTCCCACCTTCTTTCATTCTATTATGCGGCGCGATTACGGTGCAGCACACGGACGCCTTTGTGTTTTGGCTCTATTGAAACGCAGCCTCCGCGGTTAGGATCGAGTCCTGGTACTCCGGTTCTAAACCTGCGAGCCACATTTTGTGGCGCGAGTGGATTTCTTGATACTTAGGACAATTTCCGACCCCCGTATGTTTACGATGCAATGGGGAACTACTTTAGACTTAGTGTTTCCGAAGTTTGCTAATCGTGGGGGAAGTGTGAAAATAGAAAACATTTGCTCTATCACAAACAATTTCAGTGACCATCAGACAGTCTCTGCAGTAGTCAAAAGATGTGTTGTTAAGAAGTTGTAATCGTTGAAGAAAGTAATAAGAGTGATAAGTGTTAAAGTTTGACCACGAATAAAGCTGTTATAATCTAATGTTTATCGATAGAGAATGCTAATGCTTTAAGAAGTTGAGTGTGTTTAAACGTGAGGTAAAATCGAATAAAGAATATGCCAATTCATACACGGTGTCATATTTAAAAACATAATTTAATCATTTAAACATAACTGCAGATGCTCTTCCATTTGAAAGCCTCTCGGAGGTAGCTGAATGTTTCAAATACTTAACCTAGCATGTCAGGCTTTTTACATCTTCGAGAACAGCTGGAGCCCTGTGCGATCTACTTGGCGAAGTTGAAGAAAGGAAATCATCTGAAAAAACTTGAGAGCTTGGCAATATGTGCTTGCAAAACCAGGCAACAGTTTGGACAAAGGTTTGCTGAAGTATGTTATAAGCTGAACCACAAAAGCACCTATCTCTCCAGCGAACAATGTAGGGGCCCTGAAACATTTGAAACTAATACCGATAGTTTTCATAAAAGCAGCGAACAGTGATTGTTTTTTTCTGCTAATAAAACTTCTGGCTCGCTGCTTTGAAAGCCACTTCTCATTAGACATAATGGTTATTGATCAACGTCGGTTAAAGAGGAGCGTGCAGTACTTGTTCGGTGTCCTTATACAACAATTTGTGTTATCAAAAGCTGTAAGCTGGAACACTGATTCAGGTTGTAAGCAGCCTCGCAGATCCTTCTTGCACGTCAGCCTTCACGCAGCAAGAAGCTCACATTGCGGCGGGATTGCGATATTTTTTCCGAATTGTTGGTATCTGAATTTGACAATTTTTCTAAATTTCCTGAGATGAAAAAAACAACTAATAAAAGGCTATAATGAGATTCCTCAATAGAACTGAAACAAACTGAGACCCACATGAGGGCTACCTGGTAGTCAAGCTTTCCCTACACGGAAAATAACAACATCCAGGAAATATAAATCTAACATGTTATGGAATGAAGAAAATGCATAAAGAATATAGTAATCCACTCCAGGATAACGAACGTTTTCTCTTGAAGGCGTATCTGGAGCAACTTGTTTTTAGTTCCAATTCTATAAAAAAATGGACTCTAAAAGCACCTTTGGGCTGCCTAGGCTCCAGTTGTATGTGCGGTTTCTTGTTTGGTGCCGGAATCTCTAAATTTAGAGGGACGCAAGACCATTTATCGGGCAAATTTACACCTTTTAAAGCGAGAGTACCTTTATAGCTACGAAATACCGTAAGCCGAGAACTCTTAATGTCATGGAAAATGTTTAGGCGACAATTCAATGACAGTGGCAATTCATGCGACTGAAATGACAAAAAGAAATCACAGAAAGGCTGATGAGCAAACTTCCATGCGCATTTCCGTTGTCAACAAATAGAATATGATTCAAATGCTTCGTGCTGCAGCCTGGCACAGTCATGGCATATCTTTATTTTATTTCAACGTCTTTGCTTGAATGCCGACCAATGCGTCATTCAAGGCCCAGGGTACAAATAAGCGACGTGGTTAAATCTACACCGTATTTATTTATTTATTTTATACTGTAAGCCTTTTGACAGGCTCATACAGGAGTGGGCAAAAAAAGTCACAATTTCACAGACAGTGTACAATATATCCCATAAGACAAAAAAAAACAACAACAAAGGAATAACAAGGAACATTAGACAACAAGGAACATTTTAGTACCGACAATATATGCACATGAAATACACTCAAAGCACTCCGTGATTTGCTAGGGCAATCCGCATAAATGCCTCTGCTCACATTGTTGCAGTTTGCTGGGCAATAAATATTTCCACCTTGGTGATGAATTCATTTGCAGATGTGGAGGAGACAATGTCGAGTGGCAGATTATTCCAGACTTCTATGATGGACGGAAAGAAGGAATGTTTAAACGTGTTACAGCGGGTGATAAATGGCCTAATCGTCCTGTCATGGTTTGTTCTAGCTGAATGTTTGTATGGTGGTTTTAAGTATTCTTGTTTGTTGATATTAATACAGTCATGATAGAGAAGATAAAAAAATTTTAAAGAAGCAATGCGTCGCCGGCTGTTCAAAGTTTGGACGTCTGCTCTGTTGCGCAGCGCGGTTGCCGAGACATGCCGCGAGTACTGCGAAAAAATAAACCGAAGGGCTTTGTTTTGCATCGCTTCTAATTGATTGTTAAGGTATGCTTGATGTGGATTCCAAATTATACTGCCGTACTCAAGGATTGGTCGTATGAGGGACTTATAACTTGCTAGCTTTACTTTAGCTGGCGCTCGTGCAAGTTTCCTCCGAAGGAATGCAAGCTGTCTGTATGCCTTAATGCACGTTTCGTTGATGTGTGCATCCCATTTCATTGTGTTTGTGATGGTAATCCCTAAATATTTAACTCTGTCGACTTCTGCTACTTGGACTCCCATTAGATCATAAGTAAACTTCAAGGGAACCCGTTTTCGGGTTATACTCATGGAAGCGGTTTTTTTCATGTTTGTTTCCATTCCCCATTCTTGGCACCACCTGGAAATGTTAGCTAAGGAAGAATTAAGGCGTATCTGGTCGTTAATAGTGCGCACTGTAGTGTAGATGACGCAGTCATCTGCAAACATCCTTACCATTATATTAGGTTCGACATGAGAATGAATTTCATTAACAAATATTAAGAAGAGAATGGGACCCAGCACTGACCCCTGTGGAACCCCGGAGTAGACGTCTAATTCTTCAGATTCACATTCACCTATTTTAACGTACTGTGTGCGGTTTGAAAGATATGCAGCTATCCAGTCTATTACGTAAGTGTCAATACCTGTAGCCTTTAGCCTGTTGATTAGTTTACAATGAGGCACCCTGTCAAAGGCTTTGGAGAAGTCTATGAATATTGCGTCAGCTTGAAGTCTGGAGTTAATTACTGTAGCAAAGTGGTGCGTTATTTCGAGAAGTTGGGTTACCGTAGAAAGACCTTTGCGAAAACCATGCTGTTTGGAGTAAAGTAAATTGTTTTCCTCTAAGTAGGTGGTAGGTAATTCGTAGGTAATTTTCGTAGGTAATTGTTTCTCACGGACAGTGGCGAGATGCAAGCAGTATTTTTCTTGCTCGCTATTTTCCTTGACTCCGTAGTGCCACACTGTGAAGGAAGATGGGGCTCAGGTAAGTTACATTTCTCAGCGGTTTTTTATTAAGCAAACGTTATAGTTTGCTGGAAGTTGCACTTGGAATCTCCTGAATGCCAGGCAGACTTTCCACCCCAAGGCCACCGCGTCGGTTTTAGGCTCCAACACATCACTCGGCCTCCTCCGGGTCGTTGTTACTTCGTCATTCGTCCAAAATGGCAATTAACCATAGAGATAAATAGGCGAAATGGGGAGCTTATTGTTTCTAAAGTTCGAAAATATTTATTCGATGGACCATGTCATTTAATTCTCATATCATCCTCTGGGTCTAAACAAGAACGTAACTAGCCCAATGGCTTCCCTGTTGAGAAGAATTGAAGGTTAGATACAGTGTTAGCACAATACAGAATTACGCATAAACTTGCACTTCTGCACCGCTCACAACGCTAGCGTTACTCTCACTTATTTTTCGTATATATACACATAAAATCGTTTTAATGCCAAATACTACATAAAATTTATTCCCTTTAGCGGATTTCCCTAGCGATTGTCCGAGTTAACACTCTGTAGAAAAGAATCAGACAAAGTCACAGGAGCTAGGTAGAAAATGAGAAGTATAAACCAGTGGAAATTAGCACTCGTTTTTCTATCGTGTCATAAGTGCCAGTAAGAGATTCGCAAATTGATTATAATTTGTCATATATTGGTCTTCTCCGAAAACAAAAAACTATCGCGAAGCTTAAAGAATATTTTAGCTGTCATCACAAAATTTGCCCCTTATTGTGCACATCAGAATTTACCAGAAAATAATGTGCCATTCGGCTCTGACTACTAAGAATCGTGCCTCTATCTTAAATAAGCTCTAAATTACAGCCTCAACTTCGTCTTCAAAGTACGGTGATTCATGTAAAGAAAAAGTAGCACATCGCGTATCATAAAAAAAAAAAACGTAAACTAGATCTGCCAACAAGAAACCACAAAGGGTTCTTGGTCGGCTTATGCAGGCAGTGTTATCTTCATAGGACGCCACAATGTTCTCACGTTGAGTGCGTAAACCTGCGCACGCTAACGTTTGAAAATCTTATGCGTACTCGAACGTTCCTTTTGCGCAAATGCTTTCTGCATTGAATCAAGACGTTTACCTGCATTTTTAAAACGATGTTTCTATTTTGCATGGGCGGATAGTACACACAAGACGCCTGTGATGCATTTTTGTAAAGGTGTCCTAACAAACATTCACAGTGCGGTACTTATATAGTGTCTAGAATTCTTCAGATTCGGTTAAAAAGAGTTCATCCAGGGAACGTAGACTCAACCTTAAATAGCCTATTTAGTTCATTAGGTGAGAAGTAGATCTAAGTACAATAAACCTTTTATACAGAAATCTAAATTTATAGAGACAGTTCAATGTGATACGCTGAACGCATTTAAAGATAATTTGTTAAACTTAGAAAATGAAGTATGGTTTTGCACATTCTCTGTAATACCCTACACCTTAAATTGCAGTTTGTTTCGATTTGTGGCTTTTAATGTCTAAAAGCGACACTGTAGTTAAGGGCTCCGCAAATTTAGACCACCTGGGGTAGTGTAACGTGCTCTGATATCGCACAGCACACAGGCGGTTGCATTACGCCTCCAGTGAAAAGCAGCCGCAGCAGCCGTGGTTCGCTCCCAAATCCTTGGGTCAGTAGTCCAGCGCCCATAATCACTGGGCAACCCCTTGCGGGATAAAATGCGCCTTACAGTATACACTGTAAGTTAACAGTGCAATATCAATAATTCTGTGTTGTGCAGTCTTCCTAGGCCGCGAGATATAACTATATATTACTCACGTGTCACCCTTCGCAACTATATAGTTAATCATACATTGTTGTTAGCAAAGTACGCCGTCTTGGTGGCCAGACCTCAAATTCATGCTATAAGCGCCGTGGAATGTCTTGCCATGGACGTACCATCGCCGTACAAATCATTGCCTGATCATCTCACCTGTCATCAACGACCAGCGAGAAGGCTAGTGATGTATGTTGTGAAGTTGGAATAGTGATACGTTTATAAACTGCGACTTTAATCATGCAGTACACCGGTGTCGGCATGGCGTAGGAGTGGAGTGTCGGGCTCGGCACCCAAGGATCTGTCAATTTCTATATGAAATGTTATGGTCAGGTTAGGAAATCCTGTTAATTTTTAAACTATGTGAGATGTCTTCTCGTCATAAAAATAGCCGACCATTCAGTGCTCTACCATGCCGACTGTCAACTTCATCCTACATCAAGCTTTTTTTTCTTTTTTTTGAGGAGTTTGCCATTAGGCATAGTGAGAAGGGAGCGGGAGTAGGAGAAAACTAGAAGAAAGAGTGCAAACAGGTCTCCCTTAAATAATCACATAGGTTGCCGATAAAGTGATTGTTTAGCGTCTACTTCCTGTAATCACAGTCAAGGTCCCACGCAGGCCTACTTTCCGTAGGTAGCACTGTATCATGGATGCCGTAGCTGGGCAGGTCCACAATAGATGCTTCGCATCGCACAGTTCCGGTGAAGCACCACAATGCGAGCAATTTTCGGTCACTTGCAAGCGTTGGTGACGCCACCGATGACGCAAAAAAGGGGTCAGAGCCGCTCCTGCTCGAATCCGGCGCACATATACATCCTCCTCCCGAATGAGATTACGGGGAAGAAGGTACGAACACGGAGAAATTAGAGCGCGTGTTCGCTGGCGCAAAGATTCTTTCTCGGAAACATGGGGCATGAGCGGATCTGGGGGAAGAGGGGAAGGTGGCGGGATGTCTGAACATCATCAGGCTAGCGCGTAAAATGGACGGTCTCAAAAACATTCCCCTTCCAAGCCACGTGCAAACCATGCCACCAACAAAAAAAGACCTGCAAGACGCAAGTTCCTGAATTTTAATCATTCATGTTCGCAACGACGGCTCCTGTCATAATCGTGCTAGTCTTCCTTTCCGAATAAACAAGCGAGCTCTATTTTATTGATACAAATTGTGAGAATTGTTTTACACAGAGGCAAACACGATTTTTCAGACTTAGGTATGCAGCGATCACTGGCAGTCAGCTCGTCGCTGAAAAGCATGAACTGATTTTACCTCAGTGTAATGTTTGCTCGCTAAAAGTGTTTTTCCAAGACTTCTAGCGAAGTTTATCCGCCTTGTCCATTTGTTAAACTGGCTTAAAAATGATTGCTAATTAACCGAGTGCCTCTCCTGTTTCTTGGGCACGTTCCCTTTGTGATTCATCTGATTGCGTCTATTTGCGCGCTCACTAGATATAAGGAACACGACAGTATTGCAACGATGCTTAAGCAATTCCATTGCGCAAGACGGTTAGAAGTACAAGATGGGTGGGCCGGGGAAGTTGCCATTGATGATGAGACTAATTTGGAGGCTCTACAAAATTTGTTTGGTACTTATCCGCTGTTCCTTTTCTTAATAAAACAGTCAGCGTTGTTTGGTCATCGGGCCCGATTATTAACAACGCGAAGCTTATCAATTTTATCGCGGCGACATCTGTTGCAGAGCTGAGCCTTAGTATATTAAGTTTAGTTGCGGTGTCCATGAACCGCTATGCCTTAGACTCAGTTACTCATAAATTCCGACGTCGGCATTGTGAGCAAGAAATTATGACACTGGCTATTCTATAGCTAATGTGGCTTAACGAGACAACAAGCTATTACAAAGTTGGAAAGAGCTGCCAAGAAGAGTTGCGCAATGGAAGGTAGAATAAGAATAATCCAGTAATTTTGGGT
Source organism: Amblyomma maculatum (assembly GCF_055883805.1). NCBI lineage: Eukaryota > Metazoa > Arthropoda > Arachnida > Ixodida > Ixodidae > Amblyomma > Amblyomma maculatum. The sequence continues at coordinate 42,213 of NW_028146823.1, read as the reverse complement.
GCCGAGTGAGGCACGCTGCACCCAGGCTAGACCGGCACGTTGCTAGGCTGCATTAAAGCACGTCTATATATGTCGGGTGGCCCCCTATAGTAAGGTTTAACTTCTTCAGTGACGGTGCTGATGTGGTTACGCTTCTCATAAAGTGTTTACGATGTTTGACTGTGTGACTAAACATCTTAATTTGTATGTGAAGGACAATAATAAATGTATTGACTGCTGTTGAAAAAAATAGTTTTTGATATCTATTCAAGACTATCATCAATACGTCTTCTTAGAATGAAAGAACGACTCATTAATCATACAGCATGAAGACATAGTGATGGAATGTCATAAAATTTATTTGCTATTTGGTAGGAGTTTGGAGAACAATTGTTCATAGTTTGCAGTTTGGAACAGTTGGTTATTATCGGTACAAATGATTATCAACTATACCAGGCATGAAAGAGATAAGAAATATCCACCCTCTTTTGAACTGAAAATACCATCAAAAATGCCTGAATCTGTGACGTCATTTTACGTGTCAGTGAAATGTTTCCCTCAAAAACAAATTTGAAAAGGCAAGAGAAATGTTTGGCTAATCATTTAAGGGTGACTGTTTCATGAAGAACTATGACTCTGTTAATGCAATGATGTTATGTGCTCTAACATTTAATAGTTGGAACAAGAGTATATAGGGGGCTTGATGAAAGCGAACGCACAAGGCAGCATTTGATATAAGGGACACCATTACAAAGAGATCAACCAAATTCCACCACCTAGATTTCTTTACGTACACTAACATGATAAAGAACGTGGACTACCTGTTTCGGCTACATTTAACTACGACTCTACTGCCGGACTCAACTTCTGGCACTTGGACGCGGTAGTCAACGCCTTAACCACTTAGCCGATGCTGCAGGACGTAGTACTGGTGATGTACTGGTAAGTTACATCCTTAAATAGGCCTTGCTGATCGTGTATGCTATTGAACCAATCACAGCTGGGAAACTCAAGCTAATAAACGTGGTTTATGATACCCAGGTTGATCTTTCAAAATTACAGAAGTACATAGTTTGAACCATCTATCAGCACTATTAACCTATATGTTGAGAACAGCTTGGATGATAAGAAAGGCATCTTAGGCCAGCTCATATGTGTAGTTCTTTGTGGTTGTCAATAGCACTCAATGAGCGCAATCAATTTAACTTTATTACAGGAAACTGCTACGACGGGTGGACTACCATATATAATGGCGACCATAAAAACATGAACAAACCTTGTGCTGAAGTATTTTGCACTTCCGGCGAACTTTCAATAACCAAAAAGTGAGTATCTCGACACAAATAGACGAATACTAACGCTACGTTTGGTAGAGTTCTTTGTTAAACCTGCCTCTTGCAAGGTAACAACAAACGGATGACAGGAAACAGGAACACTTTCAGTGGAAATTCCAAGGACAAAACATCTAAATCTCGAAGTCGATGCTATAGGAAGCTTCTTAGAAATGATCAAATTTCACTCTTTTTTAGAAACTCCAGAGAGCAGATAGAAAGATCACAGCTTGTTTGCAGTGGTTTAATATATGATTGGTCCTACTCACAATATTTGTCTACGTCCTTGCCCTAGGGAACACTCTAAAAGAATAGAGTGGCATGGGTCAATATATTTTACTATACGTCTGAATGAAAACTATGTCCTCGCTTAAAGCGACTATTCCGTACCCTGGTAGAGCAATGAAAAGAAAGAAAAAGATCATCAATTTTGTTCTTTAGGAAATACAGAAATAGGTGTTCCAAAGTTCTCACTTTGCTTCCTTATATTGTACATTGTGTTTCGCAAATGTTACCTTGCAGAATGAGCTATTTTTACGAAATGTGAAAGCATGCTTCTTTAATATTCCGGTCAAGATGGAATAAGGAGCTCATAGAAGATTTTTGTTATATCTGTGTCCTTCAATATAAACCTGTTTTAGTTGCATCATTTTATCGTTTCTATGGCATCTATCCTGCAAGATAAATGCCGATATAGGGATTACAGGCATTTGGACCATCGGCTAGGATTTAGAAAGGTAGGGGTTTCACTCCCGATGGAAATACCTTTTCTTTATTGTCCTTTCATGCGGGCATTACCGCAGCCTTGATATATTATCTCTTCCTTGATTTCAAATATTCAATTATTTAGAAACGCAAAGACCTATAATCCCCGTTTAGGCCTAAAACGTTGCAGCGTTATTCTTGATACCTTCAGCTCCCTTGTGCGGATTATAGTGTAACTAGATGGTCACATTTCCTCGCTAATTCCGCAACAGTGTAAATAATAATTTTTATCTTCAGTTTACTGATCAGCATATTGAAAGATAAAATTGAAACTTCATCACTCATATACACCAAGTGCCCAAACTGAATGTTAGAAAGCTTTGAAAAATGAAATCTGTATGATGAATGGAATCCAGACTTTCAGAGCCTCCCGAACTATTCTTAATTCTCTTTTTTCAAATTTTTATATTAAAGCAAATATGGGCATATAAACTTATATCGTGTAAATCTGCAGTTCTGCTTGAAAAAAAAATCATAATAACTCGATGTTGTTACCCGGGAACTTGAGCGAAAGCAAGGTACACTCGGTGTATTCGTCCTATTTAATGTCCAAATGGCCTGGGCTAAATTTTGCGGCTACTATCGAACTGGACGCTATCCATGCCACCCAATTTTGGCTAACGTCTTAATAGGCCGAGGTTAGCCTTCGTATGACACAAGTACAACTTTGGTGTCAGCCCGGGCTAAAGGTGGTTGTGAGTATTGAACTAAGCGTAGTCCATTGCACTTGAGCAAATTTTGTGCAATTTGGCCGAGGTCAAGATTTGTGCTCACCTGGGCGACATTTCTGAGGCATCCAGGCCAAAATTTATTAGTCAAGGTTCATGTCAACTGTACTACTCCATGGTCTCGATGTGATCACTTCGGTGGATATGGCACACCACGCAGCAGTTGCGCGAAAAAGACAAACACAAGAGAGGGTACGGGACGAGCGCAAACTGATAACTGATTTTATTGTAGATACGCTGCACATATCTCAGCGAACAAGACACGCTTTGAGCATGCACAGCCAAAGGTCCTGCAGTCCCGCAGTTTTTAGACGTCCACTAGATCTTTCGAAACAAAGATGTTTGTTGGTTGTACCGCCCCAGAGCCCAGAAAGGTTAGTCACCCTTTAGTTCGGCGCACTCAGAAATAGGAGATGGGATGCCGCTCTGTGCCTAGAATCCGCCCTCCTGAAGTCGTGCCCGCACAGAATGCAAGAAAGTTTTAATGATTAGGTGGGCAGGCTTCCCTCAGCCGATTTCTCTTGTGCAATCGTGGCGGCTTGGTAGAGACGCTGCTGCAAAAGATGAAAGGAAAAGCGCGGAAAAAGGCATTAAGCAAAGGAAAACTGGTTGCCATGCCCTATGTGCACAAAGTGTCGCGCAACCTGAAGAATCTGGCGGACAAGTACAAGGTGCCGATGGTGTTTGCAGCACCATTTGAAACTGGCAAATCTATGCCCCCTATCAGTAAACAAGGAGCAAATAAGAGCGGTTGAGGCAACAAACATGCTAGGCCCTTTGCGAATGCGCCGTCGGAGTTGTCTGTGAAATATCACTGTCTTGAAAAATGTGTGTAGACCGGACTGGTCGCTTCGTGAACGATCGTGCATGGGAACATGACTCACAGCTAACAGCAGAGGATGTTTCTAATTTGGCGAAGCACTGCGTGGCGTGCCAGGGCTGTCAACCTCGGCTGAATGAGCTTAGGATTCGGGGCAAGAGCCGCAATTCACTCGAACCTGAACTAATGGAAGCTTATCTTATAAACATATAATGGCTGTATTAGCCGCTCCCCTGCTGTTCTGTACAACAATGAGGTAGCCTATCTTCATAACATGATCTAGGTTTCAAGGCTTGGTATGCGTGATCTTTTGCTGCGCATGCTATGTGTGTCTTTTTTTGGTTCAAATTTGTGCAGCGTTGTACAATAAAATCAGTTGTCAGTTTTCGTTCGCCCCGAACCCTGTCGTGTGTACTTTTCGCGCAACTATCATGCGCAACTTTTGTCGGAGAAATATGGGAGAGGCCTTCGCCCTGCAGTGGTTATAATCAGGCTGATGATGATGATGATGATGATGATGATGATGATGATGATGATGATGATGATGATGATGATGATGATCATGTCGGAAATCCTTGTGTTGTAAGCAAGGAAGTATGCTAAGCTCTGTCTCTTCAAGAAGACTAGAAGTCCCCTGGGCGTAAAACGAATACGCATGCTTGTGTATTGGTAACAATAATCAATATTTAGAAATGAGCAACGCTGTGCTACCGAAACGAGAACTAAGAGGCGAGGCGTAAACCTCCACAGACATAGTTAAGGGCGAATGTTCCGACTATGCGTGACAGTCGGTAGGACTAACAGTCGGAATTTGCATCAATCTAGGGTAGCATGACTCAAGGAGTTGGACAGGCCAGGACCACATGGGATTAGATCCGACTGTATGCGAGCAAACCTGCTCAAAGAGTTTAAATGTTCAGCTCAGTCTTAGGTTTATTAGGCTGGGCTAGTTATCGCAGCCGCTGGGTGCATTGTGTTGAGCTTTTCAAACTGCTCATTTTGCATCAATGACACAGGATTCGGGTGGTGCAGCGATCCGCAAGACGTAACCGTGCGCACACCTTAAGAGCAGTTTTCTTATCATCCATCGATTCGTACCCAGAATGTGTTTTTAAACTGCCGTCTGCATGATCTTAGATGGCTGGAACTTTGACCTCGCTCTTTATTATTCTTTCCATCAGCAAGGCCGTTTCATAAAATCATCTTATTATGCTTCCTCAATGGTATCCAGCGCGTATGTCATTTCTGCTTCTTATCCAAATTATTTTTCGTAGATGGAAGAAATTGCGGGTACTACTCATGGATTCTAATTATTATGTAATATCGGTTAAAAGCACAAAAGCGTCATGCATGTTGATTTTATGCAACTTCAATACCACACAAATTAAGAGATTGGGAACAAACATTCAATGCCTCTTTGTATTAATTTATAGAAAAGCGCCCTCAGAGTCGAGAAACAATGCCCCAAATAAACTAGCAATACCATCCATACCGTGTTACATAACCAGACAGATGTGGTTCGCAATGTATATTTAGCCTGAATCAAACGATCATCCGCAGTATACTACTCTACTTAGAGAACGTACGGACGCCCCAGAGTTGACACGAATTCCTGAAACCTTGGCTTAGACGGCCGCCAGCGTCGCTAAGAGATAGTCTTCGGGCGCCCTCGTTACGTTCCGGCTTTTGTCGATAGCTGGTACGCAGCTAGCTTCGACCACTTTGTCGACTGTATCCGTTCGTCACTAATAAAGCGCGCTTGTTATATTAGCGTTAATCCCCGCTTTGCTTGTCTATGCAGCCTCGGGCCCCCGGGCAACGCGTAGCAGTTGTCTAACCCTGGGAACCTGAAATGGCTCGCCAAGCTTACACAGTTCGCGCGCATCGTATAAAGTACGCGAGATAATATCATGTAACGGTTTTATTGTCAAAACTTACTGGCTGCTCTAGGTCGTTTTCTCCTAGTTGTTTTTCTTCTGCAATATTACGTCACACAAATTGTGTCGTTTTATTACGATACAATTAGTGTGATGGTCTTTCGGTTCAAAGAGCACGACCTTGCCCAGAAAAGTTTCTCCATTAGATACGGTGCATTCGCACAGAACGCTCGAGGCGCGTGAGCTGCAGTTGCTAAGCTGTCAATTTTAGCCTCAAGCGGTAGAAAACTATCGCGTGTGATATCGCCAGGGCGTGTGATATGAAACCTTCGAGCAGGACACGAAGATGCCCTCTGTAACGAACGATCTGTGTACTAGTGATTGGGCACAGTCAAGAAAACCATTAAAGCGTTCTGCACACAAGTAATGGTAGAAGGAACCCATGTACAAGCAATCGTCCTCCGCCGTAAGGAAGCCGAAAGAATTATCTTTTATCCGATGGCTAGCATGCCGAGGCGCAGGTGGTAGTCCAAACTATACTGATAGCAAGGTAATAATGATTTCAAAGAGGCACACATGCGGTAAGGAGCTCAGAAGAAGGCAACAGGAAGCGGGTTGTATCGGAAAGTTCAGAGGCAAAGCTAAGTTAGGAAGCAGATAGCAGCATAATGGCAGTGGATTAGCTCGGCTATACCAGGATATACATACCGTTAGCTGAGGTTAAGCGGTTGGCTGCTAGGCAACGGAGGTACACAGCTGGGCACGCGCCGGTGCCAGTGACCGCGCAAGGTCGCGCTCGTCGACGCCACCACATGAGCTAATCGGGACAACAAACTGGAGGTTTCTACATAGCAGGTATCACTGTGTCTGCCGGCGTTGACAGAGGTGGCCAGAACTAAAGTAGCACTGGAGAGAGCAATAATAGCATGATCAAAACATACTGCGGCGTAAGCTGTTATGCGTATGGGTACACGCGTGTGACCTTAACGTCCAGAATTAAGAGCTGTTCGAGAACGCTAGATTGCAGCTGCTTAGGGGTGGCGACCGAAGCTTGCAATATTGCACCAATTTAGATTGTTTTCATGAAGCATAAACTTAGCGACGAAAGGCGGTTGACAGTGAGGCAGGCGACACGAGCAGAGCGAGGGTTTTAAGCGCAGTTTGTTGGTAATAAATACCAATTCTGAAATGAGCTAGACGTGAATGTCCGCGTAAGAACTTTGTGAAGAAACTAATCGATGTAATGTGGCATAACAGCCGGCCTATTGGTGCAACCGGTTGGTCTGTTACATGATCGAAAATATATATTATTGAAGCATGGAGCCATATGAGCCTAGCCGGTACTTGAGCGAAGAAAGTCAGCGCAAGATATGGCAGTCCGTGATAAGGGAGGCAGAATAGTCTAATTCGTTGTGGCGAAATTTATCAGTTACTGAAACTATTGCTAGGTGCTCCTGATTCATAATAGAATTGTTGCATTCGGGAGCCAAAATACTGAGAGAGAAACCAACCAAGCAAATGCTATCGGCTTGCCGCTGAGTAAGGTGGATGCCATTTTTAACGCCGCATAAATTCGTTCTTTCTTGGTTGATGAATGACGGAAACTAGACAAGTATAGCGGTGATGACATTGATCAATGTCCAGAAGATTGTGGCTTAGCCACAACCTCCAAAGGAATAGGGCAACCATCTTGAAATAATTGGTGAGCGGTCTGTGCAATGTCTATCTGAACTTACGGAAATATAAAAAGAGACCGAAAGCTCCTCACGTCACTCAAACAATGCCGAAATAGAATACAATGGACACCCTTCACGTATTTTGCGTAGAGCTAGGCTCCAGTGGAGTTAATCATGGGATCGAGGTCTTTGTACGTGAGGCGGCCGAGGCTCATGTCTGTGGGTTCACCTTAACTTCCATGATGAGAAGGACAGTGAGCAACACACGGCTTCGTTGCAGGTGGCTTCCAAATGTTGAAGAAAATATTGTTACCAGATTTGTAGATGCACCCGCCCCCTTGTTATCACGATGTAGGTGCAGACCGAAGTAAACGAAGCACGCTTTTCCGTTCAAATTAAAGTCACCTAATTCTGGACTCGTAATAAAAAAACAATAAATGTCGAATTAAAAGAGCACTGGTATCTGCTACCACTTTGTCCATACCAGGACGGCTGGTTTTAATAATGCAACGCATGAAAAATTTTAGAAGGAAATAACGTGCTCCGTTTACTTTTGTTCGCAGGGGTACCTATTCGCAGCGGCGTCGTTAAAGGCAGAATACATTACATTTAAATGGTACAGCTTGCAGAGAGCGATAAAAACAGTTTACTCATGGTAGTTTTTACGAAAGCTATCTTCCAGAAATAAAGCCCAGATCAATATAGAAACGTGAATATTAACCTATATCATACCATCGGTCGCCGCCGAAGTCACTGCTGCCCCTTCGATCATGACTTACTAAAGCATCGATTTAACTCATCCTAATTACCATGGTTGATGACATACGGACACTGCATCATACTGAAAATCCAAAAGATCTTGAAAGGCTTCATTCTGAGATCAGCCTCCCATTCTAAAGGCGAAGCTCACAAGGCAGACACCGTAGATTCGTCTATGAAGTCGCATCATAATATCGCAAAATACGATGATCTGTCATTTAAGTGTCATGTCAGCTGTCAGCTGCCATCTGCTAAATCTCTGCGCATGGTGTTTACTTGCAATGTCGAAGGCGACAATGCTGACTCCGAATTTCATCCTTCTGAGGCATTTAGAGCTCCGGCATTAAAATAAGGTGTCCCTGTTAGCAACCGATAGCATCATTGATTCTTGTTAAAGAATACATGTGTTTACGGCTTCACGAAAATGACACCAATCGAAGCTGAACAAGTTTTGGTCTTGACGAGCTCGGCAAGGGATTGTTAGTGACTACTCGGAAGCTTCGCAATGTTTTGCAAAAGCACATACTGCAATGCTGCCACGGTATAGCCGCGCTGAGAAAGGAAGATTGCATAGCGATGTTATTAAATAGGGAGTATCAGAGAGATGGAAGATAAGTTATTAGACGCCATGGACGTTCACCGCAATTCAAAATGGATATATATATAAGAAAATCTTTGAGTGGACACTGAACTCAGGAATTCGCCCGGAACATCTCGAAAATATTCTTCGCAAGCGAGAATGGCACGACAGACGTTCAGAGGTCAGCAGTACCAGGATCAAGGTGGATATTGGGGACAGATCAGGAATGGATAATATTGATGCAAGCTATAGTCGACGACGTAGCGGAGACAATCAGTGGCTAGTTGGCGTAGACGGTGAAGTGGTTGCTGGTTGGCCTGGACGACGAAATTGGTTGCCTGGAACCGCGCTCAGACCGCTGCTCGGACCACTCTCGGACTTCGGCAGTTTTCTAGGCTCAGGGCGTTGTCTGGACGTTTGGCGCAATACCCGTTACAGTCTGGTGGAGTGCGCTGGGTACGCTTTCCCACGTTTACACGCTTCACGACGGATCTAACTCCGGTACACCAGCGACTCAGTCGCCGCCTCCGCGGACAGTCGCCTGAGGTTGGGCCCCTTTCCACCCCTACGAGGATGACGCAGCCGCAACACTCGAGCCACCTCGACATGGCCACTGATCCCAGGCTCTCAGATCCGATCCTTTGCCACCCGCCGCGAACACCACCATCTTTTCACGGCGACGTCTTCGAAGACGCTGAGGATTGACTGGCGACCTTCGAGCGAGTGGCTCGGTACAACGGCTGGAGTGACGAGCGAAAGCTCAATAATGTTTACTTGGCCCTAGAAGAGCCTGCGCGTACGTGGTTCGAAAACCGCGAGGGCGCCCTTACCACCTAGAGAGCATTTTGCCGTGAACTTCTGACCACCTTCCCCAACGCCGACCGCCGCGAGAAAGCTGAAGCTGCACTTCAGTCCAGAAACCAGCGGCCAAATGAAAGTGTGCGCATGCTCTGTGAAGACATGACCCGTCTTTTGCAGCGCGCAGACACCAATATGAAAGAGGAGAAGAAGCTTCGCCACCTCATGCGTGGAGTTATGCAGGAGCTGTTTGCGGGCCTCGTTCGCAGTCCACCGCGTACCGTTGCTGAATTCCTCGCGGAAGCAACGACCATGGATATGACGCTCCAATGGGCCCGGCAGTATAACCGAGATGTCAGCAGCCTGGCCCCAGATGTTTTTTCGTCATGCCATGGAGGCGGTGCGGACGCCTTACGTGACCTCATTCGGTCGGTTGTTCGAGAGGAACTCCAACGTTTCCGTCTGTCTCAGAGTGCGCCAGTGACATCACTGACTGAAGTCGTCAGAATTGAAGTACACCAGGCTGCTTGAGAATTCCCGGTCACCAACGTACTGCAGCGCCTAGGAGATACAGGCCGCTATGATTCAGGATCGTCATCTCCGCTGCGGTACAGTTCCCCAAGCCCTCGCAGAGACGCCAGCAATACTGAGCGGCGTTCCCCCAGTCCACACCGGGAAAACTAATTCCAGCGGTCTCCGGAGGCAGGACCGCTGCTGTCGGAAAAATTGAAGATCCTCCGCCGCCGATACACCGATACGCTGATTTCTCACATGGGCAGGGTAGCGACAGCATCCGAGGCGCTACTTCTAATTTGTGCGTGACACTGTACGGAAATGACACGATCGCTTTACTTGACACCGGTGCAGACTATTCAGTGATGAGCCACGCCCTCGCCCAGGAATTGAGCAAAGTTGTGACTCCATGGTTGGGCCCTATAGCATTCGCACGGCTGGAGGTCACCTCATTAGCCCGGGCGGAAGGTGCACAGCCCGAATTGGCATACGCGGTTTCGTCTACGTCGGGGAATTCGTTGTCTTGCGCGAATGTTCGAGAGATTTGATTCTATGGCTCGACTTTCTGCAGGCAAACGGTGCTGTGATCGACCTACACTAGGCACGAGTCACATTCTCGACCAAACGGGCAGTGGCACGCTTAGACACCCGCGATCCCTGTAGCCATGCTCTGCGTATTGTGGAGGATGATGTCACGGTGCAGTTTCCTAATGCGCGTGCAGAATTACTTATTTCATGACTTTGAGGGCGTGGCGGAGGGTCATATCCCGCTGCTGCTTGAGAGGGGTCTCATTGTTGCCCGAGGTCTCCTACACCTACGCGATGGCTGCACTACCGTTCTGCTCACCAACTTTTCGAACGAATTTCAGCACCTCGTCGAAGGCACGGTGATCTCCTTCCTCCAAGATGTCGCGGAGTGTCCACATTTGTGCACCGTGGAAGAAGCCCTTCAAGACGACACTGGACCTCGCTACGTTCTGCCACCTGTCGAAATAATCAGAAGGATCTGCTTTCGGCTGTCTCGGCAGATTTTGCAGACTGCTTCGCAACGTCTTCCAAAGTGGGCCGAACTCCGGTCGCAAGCACCGTATAATAACAGACAAGACCACGCGCCCCGCATGCCAACGCCCATACCGCGTTTCTCCAACAGAACGAGCAGCGATTCAGAGACAGGTCACCGAAATGCTTTCCAATGATGTCATTCAGCCGTCTACAAGCCCGTGGGCTTCGCCGGTTGTTCTCGTCAGAAAGAAGGACAACACTCTGCGGTTCTGTGTCGATTACAGAAAACTTAATCTCGTCACTAAAAAGGACGTTTACCCACTTCCCTGCATAGACGACGCGCTCAGTCGACTGCGAGGTGCCCGATACTTCTCGTCGTTAGACCTAAAAAGTGGGTACTGGCAAATAGAAGTGGATGAAAGAGACCGGGAGAAGACGTCTTTCGTGACACCCGATGACTTGTATGAGTTTAAGGTGCTACCGTTCGGCCTATGTTCGGCACCGGCCACGTTCCAACTCATGATGGACACCGTTCTGTCCGGTTTGAACTGGCAGTCGTGTTTGGTTTACCTGGACGATGTCGTCATATTTTCGACCACCTTCGACCAACACCTAGAAAGGTTACGCGTTGTGTTAAAAGCACTCCGAGACGCAAACCTGACAATCAAACAGGAGAAATGTCACTTCGGCTTTGGGGAACTTCGCTTCCTTGGTCACGTGGTCAGCGCGAAAGGTGTTCGCCCTGACCCTGAAAAGACAGCTGCCGTTTCTGGTTTTCCGCACCCTACTGACAAGAAAGCTGTTCGACGGTTCTTAGGTTTGTGCTCCTATTACAGACGCTTTATACGTGACTTTTCGCACATCGCGGAACTGCTAACCACACTGACTCGAGATGACACGCCGTTCCTGTGGGAAAGTGAACATGAGGCCGCTTTCCTTGAGCTTCGCAGCCGCCCACAGAGTCCCCCGATACTAGGCCATTTTGACGAAAACGCCGCAACTGACGTTCACACTGATGCCAGCAACGTTGGGGTTGGTGCAGTACTAATTCAGTGGCAAGATGGTGCAGAACGGGTCATCGCTTACGCGAGCCGAACACTTACCCGCTCCGAAACAACTATTCAACAACTGAGAAAGAATGTCTGGCGGTAATATGGGCCCTCACCAAGTTCCGACCATACCTCTACGGCCGACCTTTCCGCATTATAAGCGACCACCATTCATTATGCTGGCTCGCGAGCCTCAGAGACCCCTCAGGACGATCGGCTAGATGAAGCCTTAGATTACAAGAGTATGACGTAACAATCGTATACAAATCAAGACGGAAGCATCAGGATGCTGACTGTCCGTCGCGCTCGTCCATCGCCATATGTCCAGAAGAAACGGCCGATGATTTTCCCTTTCTGGGGCTATTAGTAGAACCCAAATGGCGCAGCTGCAGAGAATGGACCCAGAGTTAGCGTCACTCGTCGACTATCTGCAGGGCGTCGATGCCCGTATTCCCCGTGTTTTTTATCGTGGGCTTCAAACGTTCACTCTGCGTGGTAACGTGCTCTACAAGCGAAATTTTGCTAACAGTGAAGAGACGTTTCTCCTTGTTGTGCCCTCCAAGTTGCGCCGAGATATATTGAGTGCCTGTCATGATGAACCCACCGCCGGCCACCTGGGGGTGAGCCGTACACTTGCACGAATTCGTCAAAAGTATTATTGGCCCAGGTTACTCCAATCGGTGCGGGCCTCTGTACGCTCATGTTGTGACTGCCAACGTCGGAAGTCTCCGTCATGAAAACCCGCTGGATTTCTTCAGCCTATTGCTCCGCCGAAGACCCCTTTCCATCAAGTGGGCATGGACCTTCGCGGTCCTTTTCCGAAGTCCTCGTCTGGCAACCGTTGGGTAGTCGTCGCGACAGATTACCTAACACGATACGCAGAGACCGCGTCCCTTGTTAAAGGTACTGCAGCCGAAGTTGCTCAATTTTTCGTTCCTAAGATTGTCCTAGGTCATGGCGCCCCCGCCGTGATAATCACTGACCGTGGAACAGCTTTTACGGCTCGCCTAATCCGGTTGGTCATGACTCTGACTCACACTAGCCATCAACTTGCGACGGCGTATCACCCTCAGACCAACGGGCTGGTGGAGCGCCTCAATCGCACCCTCACCGACATGATTTCTATGTATGTGGACGCAGAACATCGCACCTGGGATGCGATTTTGCCCTATATAACTTTCGCGTACAATACCGCCACTCAAGAGACGACGCGACTGACTCCGTTCCAACTTGTCTTCGGTCGCCAATTGAGCACGCCGTTGGATGCCATGATGCCAGTTGGTCCGTCTTGCGGCTCTGACGCCGAACTTGGCGCCGACATTTGTTCAGCGTGCTGAGGAAGTGCGGCAACTAGCACGCCTCGGAATCCACCGACAACAGGCGAATGACGCTGCTCGGTACAACCTAAGCCGAAGAATCGTCACTTACGAGCCGGGCGACTTCGTCTGGAACTTTTCGTCAACGCCGCTGGGTCCTTATGACACTTTTGTGCACCCTTTCGCTACGTCTTCCTAGTAGCACCGGGTCGCATCGAGTCGATGCAACGGAGGAGGGGGGCAGTGATACAAGCTATAGTCGACGACAAAGCGGAGACAATCAGTGGCTATTTGGCGTAGACGATGAAGTGGTTGCTGGTTGGCGTAGACGACGAAGTTGGTTGCCTGGAACCGCGCTCAGACCGCTGCTCGGACCACTCTCGGACTTCGGCACTCTTCTAGGCTCAGAGCGTTGCTTGGACGTTTGGGGCGATACCCGTTACAATATGACAAGTTACAAGAGAAACGAATGCAAGGCGCAGTATTATAAAACAGTAATAGAGCAAGTTACGTAGCTGCCATTCGGGAAGGAATAAGAAGGCAACTTGTAAATTAAAACGGTAATTTTAGACAGTAGACCAGTGAACTGTGTCAGGCGGGCCAGCGTGAGCAGGTCGGGTTGTCAATGCAGGTGAAGCCGCTTTTTGAGGAAAGGCATCAGCAAACCTTAGAAGTCTAAATTGGCCGACTACGTGATCAAGTGGAAGATGAAGTTCACAGGGCGCCATTAAGGGCGGTGAAGAATCCTGATGCGCCGACTGTCACTACTTGGCACGCGCTGCATATACAGGTTACGAGGGTTGGCCTGCCATCTGCAACATGAGTGGCGAACATTTCCAGATTGCGTAATTGCACTGTAGAGGCCGCAACGCTAAAAAACGCCGCTTAGGACAGGCACTCGGGACAAGTAATTGTGATTCTACCTGCTAGGCACCATTACCTAGCCGTCGAGAATATTCAGTAAGTAAACATATCGTTAAGACGATATTCAAGCCGATTGAGTCAGTTATGAAGTGCTACATCAGGAGGCACCAAGAGCTAGTTCCCAAAGAATCATACGGCTTAAGACAGATAAACGTTGAGGTGATAAAAAGGCGAATGAAAGTTGCGGGCAAACGGAGAAGGCGAGGAGCTGCATTCGTAAGGTTGTGATGGTAGCCAGGGTCAGGAAGATCTTGAAATAGCCAAAGAACAGTAAGGTCGTAGTCTCCAATATGAGCCTCTCATAGATGGGCTCAAGGAGGCAAGGAACAGACATTGGAAGTCACAGAAAGGCATCTGGCTTGGCAGCAAATTAAACGTAGAACTGGTCATGCTACTCAAACAGAGAGCGAAAATGCCAGCTCTTAGGGCAAACTTACGATACGTGCTCTGAGAGTAGCAATAGTAGCAAGAGTGAGAAAAATTGAATTAGTAGTGGTGCCGGGGCGAAAAATCCTATGATTCGAGTTGATTGTGACTCATGGCTGGCATAAGGGTAATCCAAGCTTTCCGGCGCGAAAAGTTGAAAGCAGAGAAGGTGAGAAGCTGAAATGAAGGATTGACTATGCAAATAATCTTGACTGCATTATGCAGATGGTATAAAGTTGGCAGGGCATTTCACGAGAAAGTCGCTACAGTGTAAGGAATGTGTAAAGGCAATGGGCAACCGTTTGGTTGGCCCGCTTGAGCTTAGGGTACACCTATTGAACCTTTTCAAATATGTCCCAGTTCTAATAAAGTTGCAGATTAATAGCTTTTTTGGAAATGTTTTAACATATGGCCAACTCTATTGCCCGAGAATGAAGTTGTCTACCTCTTGCCATAAGAATAGAAATTCTTGAATATGAGAAAGATGGGACTCCATGGGTGATTGGGCTCGAGAAAAAGGGTTTGCTTTTTGAGGGGGTTCCGACAATCGCAAGCGTCGAAAATTATCTGGACTGTAGTTGACATTGGTCTCACCCTGTTTCCTTCACACGTCTACTTAAAAAATCCGAGGTATCAGACTTGTAGAACAAAACGTCGCCGCCATAATTGCCGCGCCCGGTCGCATCTATTTGCTGAAGCTTTCATGCAAGTCTTCCCAATCATAGACTTCTGTGTTCCTATTTCCAAAGAATGTTTTGTAGAGTTGCACAGTGACACCGGTCGGATCTGGGGTAGCGTGATTTTTTGGGCTTGTTGGTACATGATTCCAATACACTATAGCGCATCAAAAGACGAGGACACAAGAGACGAGAGACGAGCACCCGAGTGCTAACTTCCAACAAATTTTATTCTCCTGAAGCATCATATTTATACGCCAGGAAAACAGGAATCACATGTGCCAACAGTATCAATTCCTTAGAAAGACGAGCTCTTTATCTGAGAGGAGAATGGAAGGTGTGCTTACACACACGCATCCTGAACTATTTATCGTTTCGGCTTCAATGATTTCGCGCGTTACCCTTTCTCTGCTTTTGCCTATTACCCCACTTTTATCAAAGAAAGACTTACAGGTTTTTGACTTGCATTCGAGAATGTGGTCAGCCAGCGATCCGCCTTGCCGGCCGTTTCTGACGTTGCGAGCGCGTTCCATTAGGCGCTCGTTCAGACATCTCCCCGTCTGGCCGATATAGTGTTTCCCGCATGGCAAGGGAATTTTATATACAACACCTTCATCGCACGTAACGTACGGCTTCTGGTGCCTAATTGCGCATCCGCGCGCTTTGTTGGTGTTGGTTTCTTTCAGCTTGCATAACGTAGAAAGTTTCTTCGGCGCCGAGAACACTACGGTCGCATTTGGTCGTTGACCAATTCTTTTCAAATTGTGAGAAATCTTGTGCAGATATGGTAATACAACAAGGTTTCTCCGTGGCATTGAGTGGCATTGATGTTCTGGTTTCATTTTTTAAAGAAGTTTTTCGGCAACAGAAACTTGAACATGGGCGGGATATCCAGCATTAGTCACCCTCCTGCACTGCTCTTGAAAACTATCGCTCATCATGTGTGGACAAGATTTCCGGAGAGCATTTTGAAAACATAAATTGACAATACCTCTTTTCACAAGTTTAGAATGAGCGGAGTGATATGGCAGCATCGGCTTGTCGCTACGCGGCTGATAGGCCCAGCATATGTGATGAGCGTGAAAGGTGAAGTTAATATCTAAAAATCTAATGGAGTTATTAATGGGCAATTCGCATGTTAGAACAAGCGATTTAAAATGCTCTTTCATGATAGTTAAAATGCTTTGAGCCTTTGGCTCAAAAGAGCCATGGTCACACTTAACAAGAATAAAAAAATCATCAACAAATCTAAAGACTTTATGTCCAAGCTGTCAAGGTGGCTGGAAACAGCCTTGTCAAGTTTGGATAAAAACAGATTACTCAGAATCGGCGCTATGCATGACCCGATGCATATCCCTTCTTTTTGAAGGTAGGGTTTTCCTTCCCAGTTAATAAACGTTGACTGCAAGTAAATAGCTAAAATTTCTAAAAACCTGCTCGCAGACCCACCCGCCGAGTTCTGGAAAGCAGCACACCCGAACTCATCTATGTACTCCTCTACACAGCACCGCACCTTGTCGTTCGGCAGCGAGTAATAAAGATCCTTTACATCCACAGAAAATGCAACAATGCTGTCATCAGAGCGCGACCGAACGAAGTCTAATATTTCGTCAGATTTCTTAACCATAAAAAGATCGTCCAGCGGCAAAAGGTTAAGTTTGCTTTGTAAGTACATTGAAACAGTTTTTTGCCATGTGCCAGTTTCAGAAATGATCACTCTGAATGGTGTTTCCGGTTTATGGGTTTTTGCACTGAAAAACACGTCTAAGAAATCTTTTCGTGCATCGCCTATTTCTTTAGCCAGCTTGGTAAGGTTTAACTTCTTGCATAGCTTCTTCGCTTTAGCTTTAACTTTGGACATCATTATTTCGTTGCGGCAGTTAAATACAGAAGACACGGCTTCGTCCTCCTTGAACTTGTAAAGTTCACAGGATAGAATCGCAAAACCACCTTCTTTGTCAGCCGGCAGCACGACCAGGTCGTGTTCCTTGATGTAGGACTCGACGCGCTTGAGGGGTAGCACTCGTGGTGTTCGTCTCCCGTCTCTTGTGTCCTCGTCTTTTGCTGCGCTATAGTGTATTGAAATCTGGGGTACTGGATAGAAAAGTGCTCCATCAGTTACGGATCTTTTGTGCACAAGATCTCACCACTGCAGATATCTAACCTATATATGATGGCATGTCGCGATGTGGATCGTCTACCATGCTGTTACAGGCTGATGTTCCGTTAGCATTAAGGCTGACACCCTCAAAGTACAAGATGCCTTTTGCTACCTGACAAGAAATGGATAGCCTGTTTACATGCGTGCACGTACATCATCATCGTTGTTCTAAACGTCTAGAACTTGGTCATCTCTATAAATGCATGCAGCAAAATTAGTACCGTCAACAATGTTGTAGAAAAGGCCGCATAGGATAATCAACGTTTACATGTGCTCTTCATTGTTTACCAGAAAAAAATTGACCCGGTCCAAGTGCCGGCCGTTATGCAGGCAGCCAGGAGCCTGAGTATGGAGGAGATATCAATGGAAATAAACATTCGAAGGAATATGCAATGATTCAGATACCTATATTCTCCTATTATATAAGTATTGTGCGTCACTGTAAACAAAGCAGATAGGGGAGAAACATACCAGTCATCCGCTGAATTCATCCCATGTGTTTAGGAGGGACTCACAGAAATAAATCGAGAACCTCTGTGATTCCTATTTATGAAGAATACTAAAGTAATTTTCAATTCGCAGATGATGTTGCTTCGATACGTAAACGAAAAATCTGCAACCCAGTACCATTTACTTGAGAAGCTATTCTGAAAAAAGCCCGAATTATTACTAAAAGTGTGGGCTGCTTACAGCTTTGCAATAGGCAGTGCTGTGCTCGAATTGCTAGGTTGTACGTAGTTCAGGTAACAATACACCATTAAAAACGCCTGTTTTAATAAAATGCAAGGTGTGGAATGGGATAAATCGTATATGCATGAAAAGCACCAGGACTACAGAAATGCTAGTTTACATTAGAATCAGAAATACCAGGGTTAAAGATAAGTGTATAATTGTATATTTGTAGTAATTGTGTAATTGTAGATAATTGTATATTTCAGCAGTAGTCGCCTATGGAAAGACTACCTAAGTTTGTGAAAAGGTTACATTTGACAGCACAGTAGGGTATTTAGACGTAAATCATAAACAAAAGACGGCTTATCGATATAATAAAAACACCTAAATGAAGGCGTGGCCTAGATAAAAAAAACGTAAATGGTGATATGCGTCGGAGGTAGAACAAAGGCGACAGACAGAAAGTCATGAGAGTAGCGCAAAAGGAATAAAAACACAGAAAGGGTACACAACACGGGCGCCCATGTCATGTGATGGATCACCGTTACCGACTAGCCTAACTTTTCATTTAGGCAGAAAGTATTTCATGTAATTGATAGATACAAAGACAGATCACCGTTACCGACTAGCCTAACTTTTCATTTAGACAGAAAGTATTTCATGTAATTGATGGATACAAAGACAACTCTTGCCTAGCAGGGGCGGCCTTTTTTGTGTTGGTGGATTAGATTCCAAAGTTTGCAGCTAAAAGTTATCCGCACCAAAATGACGAAATGCTATTTTGAAAAACATCTGACAGGTTTTACTCTGCGGTATGGCTAGTGAAGATAGCTTGAATTATGAACTAGCAGTTCCAATATTTACTTTTTTGTTCAGGAAGCGTTGAACTATAGTTATCAATTACGTCCGTTTGGCACAGATTATGTCTTTCTGCTGGCACAACGTGTATGCCGAAAGATGTTATAAATGCTTGAGACAGTACGGATGTTTACGATTGAAGTAGGAAAACATTTGTTAAGGTAGTGTGCGTTATAATTCTCGCTGGCAATAAGGTGGAACTTGCACAGTTATATTTTGCCTCAGCAAACATTCAAATCTTCTAAAACGTAGCAAGAAAAGTTCAGACCAGATATAATCTCTCTATCCCTTATATAAATAAGTGGCACCAAATGATTTTACTGCTGAGGAAATATCAGTCAGTATCGCTCAAGAGGAAAGTATACAAAAGTTTCATCTTACTTGTGCTCACCTATGGGGCTGGAACGTGGAGGCTAACCAAGAGGGTCCTACTTAAGTTAAGGACAACTCAGAGGGCTATGGAAAGAAAGATGGTAGGGGTAACATTAAGAGATCGGAACGTGCAGAATGGGTCAGAGAAAAACTCAAGTTACTGACATTCTGGTGGAAATTAAGAAGAAATGGGCATGGGCAGGGCATGTAGTGCGAAGAGAGGATAGCCGATAGTCACTTAAGGTAACAAACTGGATTCCAAGGGAAGGAAAGCGTAGCAGGGGGTGGCAGAAAGTTAGGTGGCCTACGAGGTTAATGCGTTCGGAGGGATCAAGTGGATGCAGCTGGCACGGAACCGGGCTATTTGAAGAAATATGGGAGATGATGATGATGATGATTAAATATCAGTCGAACGAAGCCAATAACCTAAGTCCATGGAGAACGACCACCACTTTTATTCAGGAGCGCTATCCATGGAGAACGACCACCACTTTTATTCAGGAGCGCTATCTCATATTTAAGGTCACGTATTTTCTCCAGAATAGACTAGGAACCAAGATTGTGCGCCTTAATGTTCGGCTTGATTCACTTCGCACATTTAAGGTGGCACAAACTCCTTGAGTGCAAACCATAATAGAACTGGTAAACAATAAAGAAAGTACAATAAAAGCAACGACATATTCTCGAAGGCACCTCGTTCACGTAATCATAGCTTAATAAGGGTTACGGGTGCAAAAAAAATGGCACCGTCTGTATGCAAAACGCTATCAAACGTAAAAACTAGTAGTCCTAGCCGCATTACCATGGCATGAGTGGTGGTTGATGCCTCCGCAAGCCTTCCCAAAATTTCGTGCATATCGGAAACAAGAGCTGCCCTTTGTCTCTCAGTGCTGAACTGCTCATCAGTAGAGGCGGATGTTTCAAACTTACTATTCCGAGAAACATCAGTCATGCGAGAGAATGCACCAACAAGATGAACATTGTGAACAGTCGGTTATAAAGCTCTAGGGCGGACCTCCTGCTCCAGCACTTCCATCACATCTCAGAGGAGCGTTTTTTCGAGAATTTTGGGACATGAAGGAAAACAGGCAAAACTACGTGCAAGTCCACGCTGAGCACGCGTAACGATAGCGATGTCGTTGACGGGAATGGTGCGAATGCTCTCCCTGTTTACACTCACTAAATATGTTCCTAATTTCAACCTCTATTCTTCATAATGGTAGTTGAAAATCAGATGTGTTCACGAACTATTCATTGCTGCTGTGGTTAATATCAGGAGCTAGAGAAAAGTGATTTTTGTATTTTGGGCCACTCGGCACACGGAGGTATTTAGAAAAACTAGAAAGCTCGGTGCAGATTTTGAAGAGCTTACAGGCAGTTTCAAGCTTCAGTTTCAGCAAAATGAATAAAATGCTACAACAAATTATGCTACTTGTATGTTATTTATTGGCCGGTTGTCGTATTATGAGCATAGGATAATATCCTACCATGATTATTTTTCATGACGATGTGCGGTGTTTTAAAAAAGGACAACCCAGGGCCTACGAATTGTCTTATTTCATTTTTGATTCGGCAATGATTCGGCAATACACACAATGAGGAACATTCTAATTTCGATAACGCTTTGTTGTATGCTAGTAAAATGAAACTGTAAATAAATTTAAATGGCGCTTGTATGAGGTGCCCAAGGAATAAAATAGCTACATTCTTTTTCTTGTCTTCATAATGTGCGCTGTTCTAATTTGTCTTTTTGCGCAGCTGCACATATCCGAGACGAGTCCACGGAGAACGTCAGTTTGGAAGACTTCGACGCCCTAATCCACCTTTCCCGTATTGCTGTCCGTAGCTTGCTCAACTGTGACGGCGTGTAAATTCCCATTAACGGGCACGAAGCACCACCTAATAAAATATTTTCGTCATATCTTGCCAGATAAGGGAACGCACTGCTGCCAGTACTACAATAAATGACTCCTAATATTGATGCGCTTTGAGTTTCCTTTATCAAATGTATCTTGTGCAAGGAGCAATGAATCAGAAGAGGACACGGCAAGACGCCATGTCCATGTCAATCGAAGTAAAACGATTAACTATTTCGGTGTTTCAGATAATTGTGTTTAATGTAACAGGGCAACTGACTTGTGGGGAAAACCTCTGTGGATGGTTCGAGCAATTTCAACCACTTGCAGTTCTTCAATGTGCACTGGCCTCCCGCAGGTAAACGCTGACGCCATGTTTTCGCTTCCATCCAAAATAACTAGCACGGGCCACATCCATCCGCATTCTCGGTTTCAGCAGTCCATGGTCCACAACATTTTTTTGATAGCATAAATCTCTTTGTCACGGTTGGTTGGTTTGTAGGGTTTAACGTCCCAAAGTAATTCATGCTATGAGAGACGCTGTACTGGAGGACTCCGGAGATTTAGACCACCTGTGGTTCTTTAACGAGCGCTGACATCGCACAGCACACAGGGGCCTTTCTTTTCGCCCCCATTTAAAAGCAGCCGCCAAGGCCGGGATTCGATCCCGCGTCCTTAGGAACAGTATTCGAGCGCCTTAACCACTGCGCCACCCCGGCAGGGCATCTTTGTCACGGAAAATCAGGCGTCATAAGCATCACTGGCATCGCCGAAGAATGTTTATTTTGTTACCGAAAAGACCGCGAAGCATAAAAAAGAGCTCATATAATGGTCCAAAGAAAGCGAGTACCTATGTGTTTAGCGGTTCCCGTAACATATAAGCAAAAACTGATTAAAAAATAAATAATTGCCTTTAATAAGGGAGTAGAGGGTCAAACGTATGTCGTTTGGTTATGAGATGAACACGGCAAACATTGTCGTTTTTGATAATATTAGTTAGTCATTTGACCACGCTGGCTCGGACAGACGTGATTGAAGGAGGTCTACAAGTAATTGTTCTACTTTGATGCGTCATCAGTACTACATTAAGCCGAAGTAGATAATATCAGTGTAGCCAAGTTTAAAATTATTGTTTCAAGATGCCATTTTACTTTCTAACTTTGCGCACATTGGTTATTTTGTAACGCGCAAAACATGCGCTGAATGCTCTTTTTAATGGTTTACATTTGTCTTTGAGCTGCAATCATGCGCCAAAACGGCGCGGTTGCTTCGATTGATTTTGCAGGAGAGCAGGCATGATCAAGAGCAGCATTTGAGTTTCATTCGTTTACAACGGCCCTTATAATAGCACCGCGCAGACCGTAGTGTTAACCTGCTCTACCACCCGGTAAAGGAGCACATAAATGGGGGATCACGGCGGACCGGAATGGTAGTGAGAAATAACACTGTATTAAAATTACCATACAGAATGAGATTTCACCCGTTTATAAAATATTTCAGTGTTTTCTAGTTTTAGGTCATTGGACAGCTTCGGAACTGCATGCTTACGTTTCTAGGTAGCTAAGTGCAAAATTGAAACACCCGATATTTATTTACATAAACTGAGACGAGAAAAGGAGGAATACGACAGGTAGCCTAGAGAACTTGATGTCGCTTCAGTTAAAATGAGGATATCGCTTCGAAACACACTGTCAGTACAGCACTGGTACAAACGTCTGATGACAAGCTGCCAGAATATTTCAACTATGTGCGCTCTCAAAAACTGAAAACCTTGCTTGGTGTCATCAAAGCAGGACGCAATTTTGGAATGCCTGAACCGAATAGGGCGATTTGCGTCATGCCAACATAGCGTTTCAAGTGTCTTTCTTTTCTCCTTGCTTTACACGAAACACATACTCCCCGTTCGGTAGAAAAGGCATCACCTTCGACCTCGCATAACCCAAAACTGAGAAGAAAAAAATTACAGCGGTGCTCCTAAGTCTCCTTGTGTACAAAATTGCAAAAATATTGATTGTTTTGTACTTGGTTTTCTTCGGAAGTATAAGTACCGTTGCTTGGTGCCATTCATCAGTGGTGATTTCTACTGGCAAGAAACGAAGTAAATATTTAAATACCAGGAGACTAAATTTTGGAAGTTGTCCACCGAAGTTAAGAAGTCACCGACGAGTTGTCTATGAACAAATAGGATAGCCACAATGTTTGGCTAAATTTGGATGAAGCAAAGATGGTCCCCTCTCGAAAAACGGAGGCTGTGGCAACCAAATAATCTATCGTAAGGCAGTGAAGGCAGCTTGATTTGTCTGTGCAGGTTTTAAAGTATACCGCATGTAGGCTTTACACATGAGTATTGCTACGGACGCAGTGAAAAAAAATGTGTCGATGTTCGGCCTGCTTAGCGAGAGCGAACGGCGGGAAATATGCAAGCGCATGGTACCATAGTAACAATCCTGTGGATTTGCATTTGACCCCCCCTGTACGCGATTGGAATTGGGGTCGTCTGGGTCGTGGGGACTCGACTGAAAATCCGCAGAGGCCCATTCGTCTGTACGGGCAGTGGGGTAGAACGTAGCAGGTCTCACCACAGTGGAAGAATAATGGGCGGTTGTGCGCCGTCCTCAGGCGTCGCTCTTCATGGGGCTTGGGGATTGTTGGTAGGCTTGGCGGGCAGGAGCCAAGGGACGGCTCTCAGGAACATGACGGTAGCGGCGAGGGCTTGGAAAATCACGTAGGGGCGCAGGACGACGTAGTGAAGCAGCGTAGTTTATCGCTGTTGTTTCTTGTTCTGGAGTCGTCAGAGCTGTCGCTTGACGAACACCCGGCGCCTACTGGACTTCTTTTCGGACGATGTCCGCGAGAGTCGTGACCTGGGGGTGCTAGAATGATGGCAGTAACCGGCGAAGTTCCTCTCGGACGATCTCACGCATGAGGTCGCGATCTCACACAGCGAGCACAGCGATCTCACGAGCACTGTGCTACCGGGTTTCCGTAGCGCAAAGGAGGGCCGCCTGCTACTGAACCTCTTTAGGACGTTTCATGATCTCCCTACCCCGTGCCGCATTGGTTGCTATCAAAAAGTGGGAGGGGTCTCCCTTTGCGTATCTGCCGGGGCGCGATTGGAAGGGGGGGGGGGGGGGGGGAGGACAGCGCGCTGCTACAGCACTATCGAGGGGCTTGACGCGCCATTGTGCCTGGCAATCGTGTCCCGACCTCTCCGACTACCAGGCTTCTAGTCAGTGCCTAGTGTCATGCGGGCCCTGAGGCTTGTAAAAAGGCGTCAGGCGCTTGCCAGTAACCGCTCTACTCCAGTCGTCGACCGCTGTAGGAGCTGCGTGAGGTGCGGCTAGGAGCCCGATCTTAACAGGATGTACATCCCGATGAGACTAAGGCTATCAGGGGCGCCGTAGTGGAGTCCTCCGGAAATTTCGACCACGCAGGGTTCGTTAAAGTGCGCTGACATCACACAGCATATGGGCGCCTTGCTTTTTACTTCATCGAAAAGCGGCCGCCGCGACTGGGATTCGATCCCGCATTGAAGAGCACAGCAGTCCAGCGGCGCCATATCCAATGCAACACCACGACGGGGATAAAGACCGCAATTCTTTCTGCAGATGTTGCGCTTAAAATGCTAGTACTATTCCATCCACGGTTTTCAGAAGGTAGCGGCAACGTATATAACGACCTTTCAACAGCCGCCGGCGTCATCAGAAGGCAACCGTAATTTTTCGGCACACATAAGTATCTATCTATAACCAAAGAGAGAGCCCCAACCAAGGACGACAAACAAAGATAAGAAAACAAACCACGAGAGCTTGAGATCGGACTGTTTCTTTTATTTTGCCGGTAGTCCTTGATTTGACCTCTCACTTCGCAGCTCCATATCTGGCTGATTTGCTAAGTTTGACGCGTGGCTGCAGAAAAGCAGTTATGCGCTGTCATTATAAGAGAACATAATCATAGCCGTTCGCAGCCGCTCTGATCAGAAGCAGATATTGAAATTTTGAGATAATGCAGTGTGTAAATCTACTATACTGGAGCAGATTATAATCCTAGAAATAGCTAGAAACAATATTAAAATATTTCGTGACATATATACCCACGAAAAGAGTAGCTGTAAACACGTAAACTGAAAATATTCAGCGTAAACAAATACGCCTTATTGAGCTACTGGCCATTAACACCTTTTCCCTTCTGAAAACATAGAGGTTGCTTTTTGTAAGAAAAATGAAAGATAGGCAGATTATTTATTTCGCCTCCACTTTAAAAGAAAACTATGAAGAAGAGCATTTTAAGGCGGCCTAGCAAAAAAATACAGATAAAAAAATTAGAAAAACATCTGTTTTTCTCACATCAGTGATGTCTCTGTTCCTAGGTCTTATTTAACGTTTTAGGGGACAAATTATCTTGGTAAAAGATGTGGATTCATAAACGAGTAGCCAGAATCATCTGAAGGCTGCGTATTCAAATAAGCAAGCCTCTTTACCTCTGAAATATACGTAAAGCACTGCGCTAATTTTCATAATTGACCTTTCAAACCATACACAAAGCCGCTCAGAAACTACCGCTATTTTAAATAGTAGCCAGAAAGCATACAAGATTTGTAGATCGGCTTAATGCTCGACCCTATTACCCGTATCACCGCACTCCTTGCTTCATGAAAACTGTATTTTCCCTTTACCTCTACTATGAAATCCTTGATTTGTCTTGTTTCGGCCGCAACTGTATAGGTTCTCGAATTCTTTGTGGAATATCATATTGCCTCGAACCATTAAAAACTTTATTCCTTCTTTTTCCGACAGCCACCGGCATGCGGGCTTATCACTGCAATTCCAGCGCACGCATCGAATATGTATTCTTTGTTCGGTTCATTCATTTTGTAGGGAGAAGTAGCCTTATTATTGTATTTGTCGTGAAAGGTGCGTCGAGATATATTTCGAAGATTCTAGCCATTCGCGTGTGTTTCTACAATGTTCTAAGGTATGCTAGTCCCCCGTTGCAGTTTTATCTCGATCTCTCTACGTAGCCTTTAAAAGTAGCGCTGATGTGCGAAACGGGCATTCATAGATCGCCGGCCGCCGAACAAGTTTGTTACCATAGCCGCCGCCGATTGCTTAGTTCTTTTGCGGGCGCAAGTCAGCCCAAATAACGAATTTCTTCGAGTGAATCTCAAGCCTCTTCATTTGTCACCAACGGCAATATGTCACCAGTACGTGACATCGGGGCGGAGTTGCTGCCCTTCGCTTACGGGTTCCGCTGGACAGGCCGCCATTGGAAACTGACCCTGGCAACGTTTAACGCTAGAACCCTAGCTAGTGAAGCTAGTTTAGCCGTGTTGTTAGAGGAACTAGAGGGTATGAAATGGGTTGTGATAGGGCTTAGTGAGGTTATGAGGCCGAATGAGGCATATACTGTACTGAAGGATGGGCATGTACTGTGTTATCGAGGTTTACCAGAGAGGCGACAACTAGGAGTAGGTTTCCTTGTCAATAAGTATATAGCGGGTAATATAGATGAATTCTACAATATTATTGAGAGGGTGACAGTCATCGTAATTAGGCTTAATAAGCGGTATAAACTGAAGGTTGTACAGGCCTATGCACCTACATGTTGGTATGATGACCAGGCAGTTGAAAGCTTCTACGAAGATGTAGAATCGACAATGCGAAAAGCAAAGACGCAGTATACTGCACTAATGGGCGACTTCAATGCCAAGGTAGGGAAAAAACAGGCAGGAGACAAGGCAGTAGGTGACTATGATATTGGTTCTAGGAGTAGCAGGGGGGAGTTACTCGTTGAGTTTGTAGAGCGCAATAACTTAAGAATCATGAATACCTTCTTCAGCAAACGTAGGAACCGGAAGTGGACCGGACGTGGACAGGAACCGGAAGCTCTAATCGATAACTTATCAATAACTCATCGATAGCATCACATATTCATCAATATAACTCAAGTACATAGAATAAATGATACTACATAGTCAACTTTAATTTACCTCCCTCCTTTCTTTCACCTCTCATCCTTCCAGAACCTTTCTGCAAAAAAAAAGGAAAAAAACGAAAACGGGGCGGGGGGCCTGGGGGTGGGGAGAGCAAGCCAACAATAATACAAATGCTCACTAATTAAGTCAACAACACCGCGCGCAGCTCGCCTCCGGGACGGGCTCCTTCCACCAACCAGTCCTTCTCAAGTATAGCCAAGGGATTATTCCCGCAAAATAGCCAGTAGATATAGGGAGCAAAATTTTAGGGGACATCGGGGGAGGGAAGGGATCCAGGGTGACGGGGGGGGGGGGTTGCGCAAAATTTAAATGGGGGGGGGGGGGGACTCTAATTCTCACTATACCATTCCAGAACTCAACTGAGCGGCATCAAGCAACATCCAAGGAAGACCCATCTCCAAAGCAAGTCCGGATAGCGAAAACACCAAGCAAGCCCGAACTCATCCAACTAAATCAAAATATTAAGATCAAGAATCATGTAAATATCTAAATCAAAATGTTAGCATCAAGAAGCATGTAAATAGTAACCCAACAAATCCAATCACATAAAGCAAATCGAATAAATCCGCTAATGGCTGGCCCGTTCCCGTGGCGGCGGTTGGGCTGGATAGTAGATTTTTGTTTATTTTTTTTTCTTCAATGCAAAATTGTTTATTGGAATAATCCCTATTCATTTTTATCCTAATTGGATTAAGCACGGTACGCTTTGTGGCCCGGGCAGAGGCTCTTTATTTTTCTTTTCTTTTGCATGCCTCAGCATAAAATATATATGTCTGCTGCACCCGCTCGTGCAAACGATGTTTGGCGCGAAGCTTGCGAACCGAAGGGCGACCGAAGACGTCCACAAATCTGGATTTGAACGATGCCCAAGTTGGAATGTCAGCCTCGTGATTTGTCAACCACAACTTTGCTAATTGTGTCAGGTAGAAGATCTCGTTCAGTTTCAGGATGTCATCCCACTTATTGTCGGTGCTTACGCGTTCATACGAATAAAGCCAGTCCTCCACGTCCTGATCTTCGGTACCGCTGAAGACCGGCGGGTCCAGCTGTCGAAGCACCCTGGTGCATGAAATAGAAGGGGCCGAGGGAGCGGGGTCGGTAGTGTTGGCGCTGGAATCGGTCATTGATGTCGGAATTCGGCGGCTGCGGAGCTCCAGGGTGAGGAAATAGAAGATAAATCCCGCGACCTCCCCCAAATGTTAAGCGGGGATCCAGGCACTGGTAGCGGGCACTAGTAGTGAGCAGAACCGGAGCGGTGGTTTCTTAACACCATTCAGCAATCAGCCTTTTCAAAACAAATAGAATTCAGTCCCCATAAAAGCAAATTCCTTATCATTGGCAACAAAAATCAATCAAGGCCCCCTAAAATTAAATTCTCAAATAAAACCTAAGCCACAAAACCACCTCAAAAATATTAGGCATAACATTCGATTCAAAACTCTCCTTCCTCCTACACTTAAAGGACACACATAAAAAAGTATCCACAATCACAACAAACATATCAAGATTCACCGGACACTCATGGGGGATGACACCTTAACACTTACGAGACATCTATATAAGGGCACCAGAAAGACTAATACTCTACTCTTCCCCAATTTGGTGTACACCTGGCTCTGTAATGTTAATAAAACTTTAATCCGTCGAAAAAATCTCCCCCTTAAAATAACAAAGGCCTTTAGAACATCCCCGAATATCGCTGTCCCAATTCTAGCCAACATTTCTTCATTACATCTATCGAAAGGGAGAATAAACTATTCAACATACTACACAGCAGAACATCATGTAACACAAACGAAGGAACCTTCAACTCAGATAACATTACCACTAAAATCGACCTCAGACAAATACACCCAGCCAAATTAACTACCATAAACTATAGTAAAGAAATTCCAACAGATGCAGGTCTATACATATACACAGAGTTCGCAACTAGCACAGGTGCAGATATTATTATTTTAAACTCACATCACGAATTATACCAGGAACAAAATTTCAAATTACCAAATTATTCATCAAACTTTGAAGCCGAAGCCCCCGCCATAACACTAACACCAAAAGCGCTATACTGACAGACAGCCTATCCCCTCTACAAGGACTAAAAGATTCCTCCAACATAAATCATCACATATCCACTGGGGGCGCTGGCACCCAGTGTAACTGGTTTTTGCAATAGGGAAACCCACCTTATAACTAAAAAAAGGAAAAGGGGGAAGGGGAGAGGCGAGGAAAGGGGGGAAAATGAGCCCGGCGGTGGGGGGGGGGGGAGGGTCGGCGCGCGCTCGCGATATCGGCATCGCAGTTTGGGACGGGGGGAGAGAGAGTTACACCAAAATAGCCGCATAAAGCTCTCAACAATGATCCGGAAGAGGAGGGAGAGGATGAAAGGAAATTGATAATTAACACACTCCTTCAAACAACTTCTAAATAAATCTACCAATCCGAATTCATATCATCCCCTTGACTCCCTACATATTCCTAAGATACCTTCATGTACGTATATATATATTGTTACGGGAACAGTACGGCAGTTGTCCACACCACTGGGATGATTACAGCCCAGCACTCGCACAGCACAGCACTCGTCTGCGTCTTCTTCTTCTGGGAGTCTATCGCACTTCTTTTTCGTCAGCACGACCAGCGAATACCGCTCAGTAACACTACCCCCCTCGGGAAAAGCACAGTCCCGGTGCGTTCTACGTTTGTTAAACAGAACGTGCATAATAGGACTTCAGGCGGGACACATGCACTATTTCAGAGGATGGCGCTCTGGACGAGGATTTCGGAGGCACAGATTCAACTTCGTATGTGACGTCTGTCACGGGGCGCAAAACTCGGTAAGGGCCTGTGTAACGGGGCAAAAGTTTTTCACACAAGCCCACGCGACGGCACGGGAGCCACAGCAAGACGAGTGACCCAGGAGTGTAGTGGACATCACGGTGGCGACTGTCGAACCGGAACTTTTGAGAGTCTTGGGATGCAGAGAGCCTGGCATGAGCTATCCGGCGGGCATCATGAGCGCGGGCTACGGCATCACTGGCGTAAGTACTGGTGGCGTCTGCGGTTCATCCCCATCCTCGCCTTGCACCGTCGAAGCCAACCGTACGCCGGGTCCATCTGCCGAAAGCCCGTGGAGATCGCCGCTCAGCTCTGCCCCAGCCCTTTTTGCTCAGACCCGACCAGCCGCTGACCCCAGCCTCGTCCCCAGCCCTGACCACAACACAGGACGACCAGGAAGAGCCGAAAGCCGACCCTACTGACCCTACCGACTCCACGACGAAGCGACCTCAAGACCACTCGAGCGAAGACAACACCCCCGCCCAAGCCGTTCGGTGTGTCCATAAGCCTTGGCCCTCACCAAACGGTGGAGATTGGACTTGATGTTCCGGTGCAAGCATTCATCCCATCTTCGCATTCATTGTGGTGTCCAGCGTTTCATGTCGAATCCTGTGTCTGTGTTCATCATCACTTCGTGGAATGGATTTCTAGCAATCGATCGGGACGATCACTCGGTGGCTCCGGGTAGTGCTACGAATGACGAAGCGGGCAGGGGCGCGGGGCGGGGCGCTCGCGGCAGGCCCGCTGGCCAAAAAAGCATATTTCATCGTCATGTCAGCACGTCGTTCTGTTCCTGTTGTGTCGCCGTGTTTCATCGCTTGTCACGCCACCACATAACAATATTACTACATATCCAATTTTAATTACCCTCCCTAATATCTGTCAGTTCCCTCCCATCCTTCCAGTCTTTCTTCTCAAAAACAAAAAAAGGAGAAGGGAGCTTGGGGAAGGGGAAGGAAGGAAAAACCATGTTCCAGCTAACTTAACCACCAACACCGCACTCATCTCGCCTCTGAGACGGGCTCCTGCCACCAGCCAGTCCTCCTCAAGTACAGCCCAGGGAGCATTTCCGAAAAACACAGGAGATATACTGAGTAAAACCTTAAGAGACATCAGGGGAGGGGACAGATTCAGGAGGACGGGGGGGAAAGGCAGAAAAGAAAAGAAAGGCGGGGTGGGGGGACTCTAATTCTCCCCATAGCATTTCAGAATCCTACTGAGCGGTACCATACGAACAATCAAGCAATGGAGAACCATCTCCCAAGCAAGTCCGGATCGCGAAATTCCCAAGGAGGCCCGGACTCATCCACCTAAATCAAAAATGTTACCATCAAGCAAGATGTAAATAGCAACTCCAAGCAAGATGTAAATAGCAACTCGTCATCTCAACCAAAACCAATTACAAAAAGCAAAGCAAATAATGCCGCTACTGGCTGGCACGTTCCCGTGGCGTCGGTTGAGCGGGATAATAAATTTTTCATCATCATCATCATCAGCCTGATTATACCCACTGCAGGGCGAAGGCCTCTCCCATATTTCTCCACTTAAACCGGTTCTTTTTTTTTATATTTTTTACATTAATATTATTAATTTATTTTACTTCATTGTGAAATTCTTTATTGGAGAAATTTCTATTCATTTTTATTTCAATTGGATTAAGCCCGCTATACTTAGTGGCACGAGTAGATGCTCTTTATTTTTATTTACTTTTGCATGCCTCAGAATAGAATATGTCTGCTGCACCCGCTCGCGCAAACGGTGTTCGGCGCGAAGCCTGCGGACCGCAGGGCGACCGAAGACATCCACAAATCGGAATCTGAACGAGGTCCAAGTTGGAATGTCAGCCTCGTGATTTGTAAACCACAACTTTGCTACTTGTGTCAGGTGGAAGATCACATTGTTAATTTTCAGGATGTTATCTCACTTATTGTGGGTGCTTACGCGTTCATACGAACAAAGCCAGTCCTCCACGTCCTGATCGTCGGTATCGCTGAAGACCGGCGGGTCCCGCTGTCGAAGCTCCCCGGTGCATGGAATAGAAGGGGCAATGGGAGCGGGGCCGGTAGTGTTGGTGCTGGACTCAGTCATAGAGGTCGGAATTCGGCGGCTGCGGAGATCCAGGGCGAGGAAATGAAATATAAATCCCGCTACCTCCACCAAGTGTTAAGCTGGGATCCAGGCACTGGTAGCGAGCAGAACCGGAGCGGTGGTGGCTTAACCTGGGGTCAGCTGGTCCGCAAAAGCACTTCCTCTTCCTCTTTCTCGGCTATCTGTCCGCTTAATCGTAACTTCTTTGATATATATATATATATATAGATAGATAGATAGACAGACAGACAGACAGACAGACAGACAGATAGATAGATAGATAGATAGATAGATAGATAGATAGATAGATAGATAGATAGATAGATAGATAGATAGATAGATAGATAGATAGATAGATAGATAGATAGATAGATAGATAGATAGATAGATAGATAGATAGATAGATAGATAGATAGATAGATAGATAGATAGATAGATAGATAGATAGATAGATAGATAGATAGATAGATAGATAGATAGATAGATAGATAGACAGATAGATAGATAGATAGATAGATAGATAGATAGATAGATAGATAGATAGATAGATAGATAGATAGATAGATAGATAGATAGATAGATAGACAGACAGACAGACAGACAGACAGACAGACAGACAGACAGACAGACAGACAGACAGACAGACAGACAGACAGATAGATAGATATATAGATAGATAGATAGATAGATAGATAGATAGACAGACAGACAGACAGACAGACAGACAGACAGACAGACAGACAGACAGACAGACAGACAGACAGACAGACAGACAGACAGACAGACAGACAGATAGATAGATAGATAGATAGATAGATAGATAGATAGATAGAGAGATAGATAGATAGATAGATAGATAGATAGATAGATAGATAGATAGATAGATAGATAGATAGATAGATAGATAGATAGATAGATAGATAGATAGATAGATAGATAGATAGATAGATAGATAGATAGATAGATAGATAGATAGATAGATAGATAGATAGATAGATAGATAGATAGATAGATAGATAGATAGATAGATAGATAGATAGATAGATAGATAGATAGATAGATAGATAGATAGACAGACAGACAGACAGACAGACAGATAGACAGATAGATAGATAGATAGATAGATAGATAGATAGATAGATAGATAGATAGATAGATAGATAGATAGATAGATAGATAGATAGATAGATAGATAGATAGATAGATAGATAGATAGATAGATAGATAGATAGATAGATAGATAGATAGATAGATAGATAGATCGTCTCTCCTTGTACTTTCATGTATGGCTCGTCTATACTCTGATTTCGCAATATTCGCATAACCTCAGAGGTTCTGCTGCTTCCAATGCTTTTTTCGTTGTCAATGAATGTTACGTTAAGGGCTGATTATATTCCGAGTATTGTTCTATCACTCAGTTGATGGTATTGATAGGATCGATAGTAGAGCACCGTAAGGCCGTGGTGGTCTATTTTATAATGTTTCGGCGCGCACGCCGCAGAAAGCTGCGTAGATGGAAAGACCGAGTGGCTTCCCGACTGAGCCGCGTGGTTTTGCGCAAACCCGGCCAGCGCACTGTGCCAGCTCACCCCCGTTGACATGGTCGAAAAGGCACGCTGGCAGGCACGCATCCAGCAGAGCAGACCTGGTCCTCCTCACTTCGTGTCATTGAGAAGGCCGCGCGTGCTGACCATGGCTTCTAGAAAATTCCAGGTCTTTCTAGCGAGACAGACGAGGGGAGCATAGCTTTATCAGCGCCACGCTGTTTCCGCTTATCCGGATCTCGTACATTCGGTGCCGGTTATTTGAGAACGCGCCGCGTGGCCATCGGCGGTTCTTGTCTTCGACGAAGCTACGATAGCGGCAGCAGGCAGGTCCCGGCTTAGAAGTCGTGAAGAGAGCTATGAGCTCATGTTACAATCAGCCTGCCAGCTCGCGGAGCTGCGGTTAGTTTTCGTGCAGTCTGTTTTATTAGGTGTGGCTGTCTCTCGGTCTTATGTAAATAACTTTTCTGTGCATTGCGGGTACCATATATACAACGTTAAGCTTTGTTCTTTTACAGCAAGATCACTGTCCTTGGTCTCAGTGTGTGGGCGTGTGAACTAGACGTCGCCCCCTCCTTTTGTCGAGAACCTTGGAGAGGTGCTGACCTCAACAACACAAAGAAGTCGGCCTTTGTGAAAGCCTGCCTAATTTTAACCTTGATTGCAGTGTAAGGTTGTCCTAATTCTTTCAGCGATTACCTTAGTAATGGCCTTATATTTAACAGAGAGTAAGCCGATTGGTCTGTAATTTTTCATATCCTTAGCGTCCCAATTTTTATGAATTAAAATATTTGCGTTCTTCCATGGTTCCGGTACCGTTGATGACACTAGGCAATGCTTATATAGGGTGGCCAGTTTTCCTAGCCCGATATCCCTCCCCCTTCCGTCAGCAAATCTACATTTTACTAGTCCTCTCCAACTGCTTTCCCCGTTTTCAAAGTTTCTAATGCTTTCTTAACCTCTTCCTTCATCACTGGCGGAACCTCTGATTCTTTACTCTACGGAAATTCTCAATATTATCCTGAGCACTTTGGCTACTTTAGAGAACAATATAGTACTCTTCGGCTACTTTGACTATCTTGCATATATTCGTGATGGCATTGCCCTCCTTCATCCTGAGCCCAGAAACAGATGTTTGCCTATGCCCAGGGTCTTTTTAACTGCTTTAAGGCTTCCCCTATTATTTACAGCATGCTTAATTTTCTTCATGCTATACTATCGTATATGGGCCACTTTCTGCTTATTGATTCGCTTTAATACCTCTGCCAATTCTATCTGGTCTGTTGGATTTGAAGTTTTTATACTTTGGTGTTTCTTAATCAAATCTTTCGTCTCCTTAGACAGCATACTGGTATCCTCTCTATCTATCTTACCGCTTACGTCTACAGCGCACTCAGTAAGGATATCTCTGATATTATTTTTCATTGCTTCAAGGCTTTCTTCATTCTCAGTTAGACTTTTATCCTTGGTTAGCGAGATCGTGAACTCTTCTGCCCTCAGTCTTATGTTGTACTATGCTGTAAAGGCATTATGCTGTAATGTACCCTGCAGAGCAGTGCTAAAACATTTTGACTACTTGGAGTCCTTTGAAGTGTACGTGGATAGCTTTCCACATCAGAAAAGCTTTCCACGTCTGCATGGTGTTATATCAGTGCATATTAAACGACTCTAAGTAGTCAAAACTTTTTTAGCCCTTCACTGCAGCGTACCTTACAGCATAAGTCCATCTGCGACACTAAAGCGCATAAAGCAATGTAAACGCATTTGCTGCGACTGTCCAACGATATCACTCTTGTCAACCAGATGACACAGAACAACCATTTCCTTGTTACTGAGGCGGTAGTTCTCATAGGTTCGCACAAGGTCTGCTGTTAGATGCTGCCGATGACAAGTCCTTTACAACATCAGGTACGGTAAATGTACTTCCTAATATAAAAATGTAATCTGAGAACAATTGCAAACTTTATTAATCACCAGGATCGAAAGTGTATTCATAATTCTTTAACGGTAACATGAGCGGCGAAGAGGAAGAAGCATATCATAATAAATTTATGCCATCGCCTCTGTCATTCGGGCATGTAGGGACCTCCGAGCATAGAGACCGCAAGTCAACGGAAGAAAAGCAGGAAGCTCAGTGGAGGCATCGGACGGCATAGCCAAACAGCGGAAGATGCTAAACACCGTTGGATAACCGTGTTACGGCGATATTAGTGGAATACATTGAATCTTCTAGCATTAACGCCTTTTTCAGGAGTATCAAAGGCATCGCATCAAATCTTGAAAATTTTAACTCCTCCATTATGCCGTTAGAGAATTTATTTTCAGCTGCATGGCAGTAGACTATCTTTGGATATACCGCAAAAACTTGAGCTTCGTTATTCGCCTCATCTATTCATTGTACCTTGAACAAATGTTATACTAACCAAATATTTTTGTCGTACGTGCCGATGCAACTGAAGCCACAAGGCTACAAAGTAAATATATTAAGTTTCCTCAGAAACTGTGTAGTTTGATGTAACTTTTTTATTATCCTGGTTAACAACTCAGGAACATATCCAATGTCTATCTATAGTAAGGATATTATGATTTCAACAAGGTCAAAGCATAAATGGCTAAAATGCAATGTTTTGAGACTCTCCACATGGCATATACTTAGCGCATGTAATGGCTCTCTAGATGACGTAGCTTTTCTTCGTAGCCGTGGCGTTGAGCATGAGTGAGCGCTAATTAGTAATTAATTATAAAATTCAAATTTCCTCCCACATGGAGCCATCCCAAATATTATTTAATTCTGCCCAGAGTTCAGATATATAATTGTGGCTGTATCAAAGATATGCCTTGAGACGCGATATTCTTCCGACGAAAACCACTTTGCCAAAACATCGCTTACAGTGCAGTACTCCAGAGTAAAAGTAGGCGTTTTAACGACGCGGACGTAATTCATGCACTACTGCAAAGGAGGAAATTAGGAATCAGGTATTTAAAGTGAATATCAAATCTAGTTTTGCAGAAAATTCTTGTAACTCAGTTATTGTTCAAGGTCGTTTTTGCTGTTATTGGACAAAATGTTGCCAATTACGCGCCAAACAGGTCAGCTGATCCATAAGGGTTGCATTCTATTAATTGGTAAATACTTGAAAATATTAGTGAAGATCAGAAACTTAAAGACAAGGTCTTTGCAAAAGAAAGCGCTGACAGCGTGTTTTCGCTGTTGCTATATATAAAAGAGCCGTTATGTAAGAATATTTATTCAGTTCTCTAGAAGGCATGATCCATGTCTCCGGTTTCTAAAACAATCCGCGAAATGAATTCTTCACTTTTACTTATATTCGCTGCTCTGAGAAAATGACGAGCTTCACAAATGTAAAGCGTTGAACACGAAATAGCATCAAAACATTCCACACTAAACAGCCTAGAAACAAATGCACAACATTCGGCTTTTGTGGCGTGCACTCCACGCGAACGTTTTCACCTTTCAGTGCACCATCAAAACATAAACACCAGCCAGCTGCGTATTATTTTCCTTTAGGGAAGCCCTCAATTCACGTGAAAATAAAGAAGTATCGCGCTCGCGAGACAGATAAACAACCGGCCTCTGAGTCATAGAGTTAGGTATAATGGATGTCTGGCATAAACAAAAGTGTTAGTGCCAACAATACTTGGAACTCACGCGCACAAATGGAGGAAACATTGTCTCACAAACGGTACTCACTATGGGCCTTTAATGCAATGAAAACCTAAAATAGAGAGCTTTGACCACGGGTGCAGGATGATGTATTGCAGAAAAGATGCCCAAACACATTCGGAAATCATTTTACTTATGGTCCAGTTTTAGATGGCCGGCTTTTCTGTTTCGATCCGTACGGGAATATGCATACCCCGATTAATATTCACAGCAGGGTTCGGTGAGAATGTTTCTTAGAAATTTGAAAAATGGTGTTTGTGAAAGCGGAATAAGATATTCGTCTCACGCATCCTTGTACACACAGTGCCACAGTCGATCGCCTATAAACAATAAATATACTCCCTGTCTACGCGTATGATAATATTTTACAA
This sequence comes from Amblyomma maculatum, assembly GCF_055883805.1. NCBI lineage: Eukaryota > Metazoa > Arthropoda > Arachnida > Ixodida > Ixodidae > Amblyomma > Amblyomma maculatum. The sequence goes on along the minus strand of NW_028146823.1, from coordinate 4,553 downwards.
CGTAGACCTGTGCATTCGCCAGGCTTGTATTCAATCGTCACTGACAATGTGGGCTTCATCAACCTATATACTGTTACGGAGCGGCAAGCCGATGAAAACAGGAAAACAGAATAAAGTGAAGATGTCTGATGATGATAAGAGTAGTTTAATGAATGCCGTCTGGTCTTGAGCTATAGCACTCCTTCCCGTGCCGCTGCCTGCCAGCAAATTCCTCAAGGAGGTCTAGGAGTCGTCGCCGCTCAACCGCCGACAGATTGGGATTAATGTCCACAGTTGATAGAATATCGGGTGCATTACATCTGGTTGGCGACGGCGGCGCCAGAGAACAGATGTTCTCTGGCTAAATAAAGTCGGCAACATCGCTTATGGCTTTTCTTGAGCGTCAGGCGCTGAACATTCCAAAATTCATCATTGTCATCATCATCATCAGCCTGATTATACCCACTGCAGGGCGAAGGCCTCTCCCATATTTCTCCACTTAACCCGGTTCTGTGCTAGTTGCATCCACTTGACCCCTGCGAACTTCTTAATCTCATCCGCCCACCTAACTTTCTGCCGCCCCCTGCTACGCTTTCCTTCCCTTGGAATCCAGTTTGTTACCCTCAGCGACCATCGGTTATCCTCTCTTCGCACTACATGTCCTGCCCATGCCCATTTCTTCTTCTTAATTTCTACTAGAATGTCGGTAACTTGAGTTATTTCTCTGACCCACTCTGCACGCTTTCTATCTCTTAATGTTACCCCTACCATTTTTCGTTCCATAGCTCTCTGTGTTGTCCTCAACTTAAGTAGAACTCTCTTGGTTAGCTTCCACGTTTCAGCCCCATAGGTGAGTACAGGCAAGATATGCAACTGTTGTATACTTTCCTCTTGAGCGATACCGGTAAGCTGCTAGTAATAATCTGCGAGTGCTTGCCAAAGGCGCTCCATCCCAATCGTATTCTTCTTGTTATTTCCTTTTCGTGGTCCGGATCTGCGGTTACTACCTGTCCTAAGTAGACATATTCGCCTACTACTTCCAGTATTTCGCTCCCTAATGTAAACTGCTGTTCCTTCCCGAGGCTGTTGAACATTACCTTAGTCTTCTGCATATTGATTTTCAATCCTACCTTCCTATTTTTCCTGTCTAGGTCATCAATCATTATTTGCAGTTCATCCCCCGAGTTGCTTAGCAAGGCAATGTCATCAGCAAATCGCAGATTACTGTGGTATTCTCCATCTACCCTTATCCCTAACTGCTCCCATTCCAAGTCTCTGAATACTTCCTCTAAACAAGCTGTGAATAGTACTGCGGAGGTTATGTCTCCCTGATTCCAAAATTAATGTCCTACAATATATATATATACATATATAAATATATATATATATATATATATATATATATATATATATATATATATATATAGGTCGTGACGGCAAGGCCAGCGATGGCTTGTCTAGCGTTTTAATCCGGTGACAAAAACCCAGGCGCGTGCCGGAGCCCGCGGCACGGGACGATGATGATGGTATGTACAAATGAAAGAGGAAGATAATGGAATGAACAAATTAAAGAACATCCACGGAAGGCTCACACAATCTGCCCGGGGGCTCGGAAGCGGCCAGCCTGGCCGCTAATAACTAAGCGATGCATTGCGGCGCACAAACGGTTTCAAGCGAGACACATGAACAATTTCAGTTCCACGGGGGCGTCGATCAGCTGGGGGATCAACAGGCGTCACTTTGTAATTCACTGGGGAAGTTTGGCTTATGACCTCATAAGGACCTACGTAGCGGTGGTGGAATTTGTCACTAAGGCCAGGGGTGCGCAATGGTGTATAATGCAGTACTTCGTCGCCAGGACGAAAAGAGACCACTCGATGTGTAGAATCATAGCGAGTCTTGCGGTCTTCCTCGCACGCTGCCGTGTTGAGGCGGGCAAGATGACGGCATCTGGCCACACGAGATAAAATATGGGTAGGTACTGATGTGTAGTAGTCGGGCGTAGAGAAGAAGGAAGCGTCGAGAATTGTAGTGGGAGGACGGCCATAAACGAGGAAAAGTAGAGAATAACCGGTAGTCCGTTGTACTGCTGTGTTATAGGCCAATGTGAGGAATGGTAGAATAGTGTCCCAATTTCGATGATCTGGTGTGATGTACATTGATATCATGTCTGACAAGGTGCGATGAAATCGCTCAGTCAGACCGTTAGTCTGGGGATGGTAGCTTGAGGTTGTCTTATGAAGGGTGTATGACGCGTGAAGAACTTCAGCAACGACTTTCGATAAGAAAGATGTACGGCGGTCACGTAGGAGCACCCGAGGAGCGCCATGACGCAATGCAATTGATCACAAAAAGAAATTTGCTACTTCTTCAGCGGAACCAGTCGGTACAGGTGGTGCCTCAGCGTAGCTTGTGAGGTGGTCGACAGCTGTTATAGTCCAATGGTTACTCCCATCGGAGAGAGGTAGGGGACCATATAAGTCGATGCCGACTACGTCGAATGGCGTGGCGGGACAAGGAAGCGGTTGTAGAAGGCCAGCGGGCGAAGATGTCAGTCGTTTTCGACGTTGGCACAGAGGGCAGGATGCGACATATTTGGCAACGGTGGAAGATAAGCCAGGCCAAAAGAATCGTTTTGCTCACGCGGTCGTAGGTTTTGTCAAAACCAAGATGACCTGCAGTAGCGTCATCGTGGATAGCCGCCAGTATACGTGGGCGAAGCACACGCGGCACGACTCGGATCCAGCGAGTTCGATCAGGGCAATACACGTAACGGAGTAGGATGCCATCTTCGAGCTTCAAATTTCGAAGCTGTCGGCGAAGCCTAGCATTGGGCGGATCCGAAGCGCCAATAAGGCGGTCGATGATAGGACGGCAGTAGGCATCGGCTAATTGCTGTGAGCGGAGAGCGTGCTTGTTCTCAGAGTCGTCAAAAGAAACGGTTGTGATATACGTGGGTCAAAGAGATGGTCGGCTCTGGTCAGAGGTGGAAATGCACTGGGAAGAAAAACAGCCAGTTGATTCCGAAAGGGGACAGCGAGAGAGAGCGTCGGCGTCTTGGTGTTGGCGACCAGATTTATAAGTGACGTCGAAATGGTATCCTTGCAGGCGTAGAATCCAGCGGCAGAGTCGGCCTGTCAAATATTTGAGTGAAGACAACCAGCAAAGAGCATGGTGGTCGGTCACAACTGTGAAGTGCCGACCGTATAGGTAAGGGCGAAATTTTTGGACAGCCCAGACGACAGCAAGACACTCCTGCTCGGTAATGGTGTAGTTTTTCTCAGCTGGAGTCAGAGTCCGATTGGCAAAGGCAATAACTTTCTCACGCGATGTTGCATCACGCTGCAGAAGTACAGCGCCAAGACCGTGACCACTGGCATCGGTGTGCAGGAAAGTTGGAGCGCTGTAACTGAAGTGGCCAAGAACAGGATCTGATGTGAGGGCGTGCTTTAGGTCATTAAAAGCAATTTCGCACTGTTCCGTCCACACGAAAGGGCTGCGGGCTTTAAGTAGCTCATGAAGTGGTGCAGCAATAGTTGCAAAATGCCTTATAAAACGCCGGAAATAAGAGGCGAGGCCGGTGAAACTGCGCAAATCTGTAGTCCGTTGTGGACGAGCAAAGTTCAAGACCGCCATTATTTTTTCAGGATCTGGGCGACTGCCGTCATGGCTGACCAGATGTCCCAATATTCTGATTTCCTTCTGTGCAAAGTTGCACTTCTTGGTGTTGAGCTGAAGGCCTGCCGAAGCGAGACAGGTGAGGACTTCATTCAGGCGCGTGAGATGGTCATTAAAGGTTTCCGAAAAGATAACAATGTCGTCCAAGTAACACAAACAGGTTTTCCATTTTAGGCCACGAAGCACAGTATCGATCATTCTTTCAAATGTCGCTGGTGCGTTACAAAGTCCGAAAGGCATAACATTAAATTCGTAAAGGCCATCGGGTGTTGCGAAAGCGGTTTTTTCTTTGTCGTCCTCGTGCATATGTATTTGCTAATAACCTGAGCGGAGGTCCAAGGTCGAGAAATATTCGGAGCCTTGGAGAGAGTCAAGGGTGTCATCAATTCGTGGCATCGGATATACATCTTTGCGGGTAATTTTGTTGAGTGCGCGGTAATCAACACAAAAGCGTACCGTGCCGTCCTTTTTTTGAACTAGCACTACTGGGAAGACCATGGGCTTGTTGAGGGACGAATTATATTGCGATGGAGCATGTAATTTACATTTTCTTCAATTACTTTTCGTTCAGAGAGGGAAACCCGATAAGGCCGTCGGCGAATGATAGAGTTACGTTCAGTAATGATGCGATGGTGCGCAACACTAGTGCGTCCCAGTGGTGTGGAAGTGGCATCAAAAATGGCTTGGTGGTGTCGAAGCAATGTCAGCATTTCTTGGCGTTGGTTCGGCGTGAGTTTAGGATTAATAGTCTTTGCGAGAACAGAAAGAGAGACGTCTGACGAAACACTTTGCTGAGGCGGAAGGGCGGTGAGCACCATCAGGGAAAAAGGTTGAACATCCACCATGCAATGCAGAGAAGTTCCTTTTGGGAGCACGAGGGATTCACGTGAAGTGTT
>NW_028146822.1:0-97294 GCF_055883805.1 Amblyomma maculatum | reverse complement strand
CTTGGATCTGAAAGTGACGTCAACATGGGGCCCGCCTTTCATATGGAGCAATCGCAGCAGCCAGCTCATTGTCACTGGCGTACGGTGATAGATCTTCCTCGTTAACAGGAAGTGCCGTATGTTCGGATATCTAATTTGGGATGACGGATTATGGGGTTTCCGAAAACCTAAGAGGTGGCGTGTGGTGAGAATCATGAGATTAGCGAAATTAAGGACAGCAGTCCAGATGATATTGGGGGTGGGCGTGAAGGCTATTAATAGCGCAATGGTTGCCTCCTTCTCCTCACCTGTAGAGTCAATAAAATTGAGTCTGCATTGAGACGTTTCACGTGATTCTCTGCGACGGCTACCGCTTTTCAACGGCCGGCTGTACAGGTGGATCCATCAAGACAGGCTACAGTGGCGTCTTCTCCATATTGTCTCGTCCATCATCTTGCAAGCGTGAGTAATCGACGAGATGTCGTCCCGGAATCGCGGCCCACCAATGTGCTGCAGGTTGTTCCCGCAAACTAAACTACAATATCAATCAGTAAAAAAAGCTTGTGACCACTAAAATAAACATTGCGCCTTGGAATGGCGCTGGATTGGTGCTCCTAACATCAAATCTGCAGCTCGTCGTCCAGGCAAACAAAGACGGATTGCCGCGCCGGACAGCAGCTCGTAGACAGGACTCCACCCTTACAAAAAAGCTTAATGAGTTTCTGATTAAATGGTAATTACATTCCTCATCATGCACATTAACATTTCTATACATTTTCTTGATGCATTTTTGATGAGTTTCACAAGAAAGTTGGCCACCGTGTTTCTGGTTGGTACCTAATGTGTGCATTTCTTGTGTGTTGTTCATGAGTGTTGACCAATGAGCACTTTTGGATAAAAAGTATAAGCTAAAACGTAGCGAAGCACCTCAACTACATTAAAAAAAGCTAAAAAATAAAAAAAAAATAAAACTAAGCGAAAAAAAAACTGCACGTCTGGCGCGATTCGAACTCGGTACCTCCCACTCCGTAGCTTTCTACGCTAACCACTCGGCCACTCCGGGAACTGGTAATGTCGGTAACGTATTTGCTGCTTATGTCTGGACTGCATTCATAAGATTGGGACATGATGTTTCGAAGCATGTTTCGAAGTGTACAGGCCATTGCGGCTGCTCTAACAATTACAACTTCTCGACCATTAGAACTTGCATCTAATGTTCTAGATACCTATGCGCACTATTTTGTCCACTGCAGTCATTTTAACATGTCGAGTTTGGCATCGCTGGTAAATTTATCAGCGCTGGCTCTTCGGTGGTTGCTACCTTGGGCGTAATTTTCGCTGAACACGGAGCTGTAGCACGAACCTTTAAGGAAAAAAAGTGCGACCAAGCTTCAATACCGGCAAGCGCAGCAGCGCCAACACTATTTTACTGGTAACTAAATCTTATTTGTATCTAAACATTTCGGGAAGCGTTGCGATGACTGAGGGCTCGGCTAATATACGCAGAGCAAGAAGGAGCTCGAAAGCTTAAGAAACACGCAAAATATCATGCATTATAAAGAAGGCATTGCTTCTCGTGCCCTGGTCACGGACATGCTCCCAGGACGGTCCAGTTCCGAGTCAACGCACGGCTCGGGTTACGTCCGCGCGTCGTCGTCGGCGCAGGCCGGGGTACCCCTGCTCCCCTGCTGGTCTCTCCAAAACGGCCTGCTCGCAGGTGCAAGGAGGCATTGGAAATGGAGCGGCCTTGCGTCCGTTAGCTTGGAGGCGGTGTGGCAGTGCGTCGGTTCGCGTACACAACAATATCCTTGCCCGTAACACCCTCAAGCATATTGTCCAACCACAGCATCCATTCGCTTGGCAAGAAGTGATTTGCAATGGCACAAACACCCAAGACGCAGGGTGTAAGCGTGTTTTAAATGAAACAAATGTCCAAAAAGTTGTTTTTGTTTTTACAGGGCATGCTAAACAGAAATGAAAACATAGTAAAGAATATACATTCGCTTAGTGATGTATAATTTCCCTCATTTGAGAAAGTCAGTGTATTTCCACATTAGCTCCTATACAAAAATACTGTTTTGTTTTCCAAGTACAAAACTTCTTGCGTAATCTCAAATGAAAGTCTGGTGCGGATCTCATGTTAAAACACATAAAAATTGTTTCTTAGGCAACATCCTACATATGCTAATCAGAAATGAAAACATAGGGCTCTGAAAGTGTGCAGTTAACAAAGAAATAATATATATTCACTTAGTGATGTATACATTTCCTCATTTGATAAAGTCAATGTATTTCCACATTAGATCCTACCCAAAAATACTGTTGCGTTTTCCAAGCACAAAACTTCATGTGTGATCTCAAAGGAAAGTCTGCTGCGGATATGAATACTGTTGCGTTTTCCAAGCACAAAACTTCATGTGTGATCTCAAAGGAAAGTCTGCTGCGGATATGATGTTAAAACACATCTAATCTTGAATCTCCTTTGAGTGGTTGATGACTCATCAAAAACACATTAAGTGGGTAACAGAAATTCAATATCCATTTTTGTAAGGGCAGGGGACGCGATGACCAGGATTTATGAGTCAGCCTTGCAGCGCTAAATGATAACTTCTAAAGCAACTGCCAGTATGTTTCGTTTGGCCATCGTCAACTATAAAAAGGTTGCGGAGCTCGGACACTCTCAAAATCTCAAGTAAACACGTGCATGAAGCGTCAAAATGAATAATTCCAAAACACTTTGGGAACAGTCGCAGATGACTTTGGTCATTCCAAAAAAATCACAAGAAACAGTTCAAGATTATTCTCAAAATAGACGCATGAAGAGGCAGCCTTTATGATTATACACTCTCATTGCCTTTCTACCCCGTCGCGTCAAATCGGGAAAGCCGGAAAGTATCCGAGTCACCTGCGGCGGAGTTTCGCCATGTTTCGGTAAATACCAGTATGCCGCTTTTCGCTTTTCCTACAGGAAAGTTGATTGCATCTAAGTTTGGTACAAGGCTTCGGACGATGATATAAAGGATGGAGAATGGGCGGAGCTTTGTCTTCTCCCAGGGGCTTTATACCAGCTTTGGAGATCGGGGAGGGTACTTTTTTTGTAGGGCGAATATCACGCGTGTAAGTGGTACTATCGATGACGATTTCATTGCGGCACACCCTGCCACAATTCGAATTTCGAATTCTTTTGAAATTTTACGAATGCAAGTAACTGATTCCTGGTGAAATCAATAAATTTTGTGAAATCTTCAGATACAATCAAACCACGTTTCTTAATTTGTTAGCGCAAGAGTTTTTTCTTTAATTTTATGATGCACGCCGTCAATATATATCGGCTTGTTGTGTTATTATAAAACTTTCTTACTCTGTTTACTCTTTTAATCTCTGTGATGCTCATTCTCACAGATAACTTATGTTTGCTTAATTATGGAAGCAAACATACTCGGCTAACATATTCGGTCTGTTTCCTTAAGGCGAAAAACGATAAATTTCAACGGCTGCCCATAACCTCATGAGTTGACGAGCTTCGACACAGTGTTCGATGCTTCCAACGCATGCTCCCAAGTATCGTTGGTATTTTCATTAAATGGTGGCACTTTTGGACAATAACAATCTGATATCACCCAGCGCTCTAACTGTGCTAACGTACTACGGATTGTTTTGAGTCCATCCAGCAGCAATGCTCGCCAGCACCGAATTTCATGTAAGGCTGTCATAATGTCGACAGGTTCCTGCGTAATGAGACCGCTGCCGTTCTCAGTCACCCGCCAAGATCCGCAGCTGACACTTGATAGCGAAGCAATCTGAGGCAGCAACACTAAAGGCTCACCAGCACAAGCAACATTGCCTCGCTGGTGCTCGAGTGCATAAAAGAGGCGACGCAAGTGTGTGGATGCAGTCGTCGCTCTATTGCTGCCGACCCTACTGAATAAAACGTTTTCTGAACAGTTCAGTTCCTATCGTTGACGGGTGCTCGCCAGCTCCAAATCACGTATCATCCGCTGCTCACAATACAGCTTCTTGGATCCATTTCTGTTCATAACGCACATCGATAATCTTCAATCAAAAATTATGTTCCACTCGACTTTTCGTTGATGACTGCATAATACACGTGAAACTTTGCTCATGTTCTAAACATCTTGAACGTCATAACAACTCTGGTAAAATCACTAACTGGTGAACATCACGTCTAATAAAGTATAATTTTGTAAAATGCTGTATAAATTCTCGCTTACAAAAGAGGTTTCGTGTTTTAACGTAACCGCCTTAATTTTAACCCTTGTGCTCCGGTCTCTCGTATAAGTACCTTGATGTATAACTCACCTACAGCCTTTTCTGCATGGCTAGCCCAAAAGGTATAATCGTTAAAGCATCGCGCACCATCGGCTGTCTGAAACGTATACTCCAGGACGTGACATTACCCACCCTAAAGCCTCCACATAAGAGGCTTGGTTGTCACCAACTTCAATTCGCCTCACCCATCCGGTCACCGGACCAAACCTATAATACCATCCCCCAAGTGTCTTCAGAGCCACGCGACAAGTTATATAACCAGAAGAAGTGACTGACAATAGAGCTTGGCTAACAAGAGGTCAGCGATCTCAGTCTGCGCACTACAGTTGCGTGGGAGGTCGCTCTCCTTTATCTGCTCTATAAAATAATACCAAATAGTGGGACAGAGAAATAACTCAAGCTACTGACATTGTAGCGTCATTATGCTAATGGGAAGACTTTGTAAATGATATTCTAATGATTCATTTAAAGTACGAGGTGATAAGTGCTTGACGTTATTGGCGAAAATGTCAGCTTAGGCAGTTTGAACCCGAGATCGACTGCGTTTTGCTGGAAAGATGATAGAGAGGATTAGGTTTATAGGTTTTAACACATTTTGCACTAGTATTACTTTCGGGGTATGAAACCCAGGCTAGTTTAATAAAAAAAAACAAGGCCGGCTGACAACTAAAAACTTACAGGGAGCGATGGAAATGTTATTCATGTATCTTTAGATACGTCTGGACAGTGAAAAAGTGTCATCTAACTAACCGGCTTAAAGCCAGTGAATGGGTTGGAGACTAAGCCTAACAAACAAACAAAATATGGTCAGAGCTATGATTCCTTCCGTGCACATCATTCAGCTTCTGTTATCTGCAATCTGCGGCCAAACCATGTTGAGTGGTTAAGGATTGGGGCTTAGGCCAGAATTACAGAAGTGTAATTGATTTACAGGAAAGTAAATGCAGGTCGGGACGATGAAATAGAAATGACCAGGAGAATAAGATTATGGTGGAGTGCATTTGGCAAGTACCCGCAGATTATGACTAGTAGCTTAACGGTATCGCTCAAGAGGAGAGTATATAACAGTTGCATCTATGGGGCTGAAGCATGGATGCTAAGGAAAGGGTTATAGTTACGCAATACAGAGAGCTATGGAATGGAAATTGGTAGGTGTAATACTAAGAAACAAAAGCGTACAGAATGGGTCAGAGAAATAACTCGAGTTAATCACATTCGAGTGGAAACCAAGAAGAAATAGGCATGGGCAGGGCATGTAATGCAAAGAGAGAATCCCCAATGGTCGCGCAGGGTAACAACTGGATCCAGTGGGAAAGAAGCCGCAGCAAGGAAAGGCACAATGTTAGGTGGGTAGATGAGATTAGAAGTTCGCAGGGATGAAGTGGATCCAGCTCGCACAGGACACGGTTAATTGGAGAAATATGAGATGCCTTCGCTCTGCAGTGGGTATAGTAAGGCTGATGATGACGATAATTAAATCCACATTCGCTTTCTCTCTCTGCGCTTTCGCGCAGCAATTACATCCGAAAACCCCTCAGAGACTACGGCGTAGCACTACTGTCCAAGCAGATACAGCACCCGTTCAAATTGTGGCTTGCATATCGTCTTGTATCGAAGGGGACGTGATCAAATGTAAGTTCATGAGGGGGACATACAGTGCGGAAAGTTGTGGCTGTTCAACACGTGAATTTTCAGCGTGCGATGATGGCATGGTTTTCACATATACGGAACACCGTCATCATGTGACAACTATGGCATCGCCGCCGGTTGAAATATGGCGTAAAGCCAATTAAAGCCTTTCAATACCTTCCAAAGTCTGCAGCTTCAACCAGTTCACATATTTTAGCAGTAGATGTGAGATGGTAATGTGTTGCTAGGCGCATAGCGTGTGGAAATGACGAATGTTTGTTCGCTCTACTCATCTTCATATCAGGCTTATCAGAATCTATTCTGGGGATCTATCCGCCAAATTATTGATGTTTTTAAAATTAAGCCTTGGGCACCTGGGTCTGTCAATCTATTGGAAAAGGTTGTCAGTTTGAGGTTTTTATAATTAGATATATTCATGGAACCGACTCACATTACATGCAAACCGACTCGCATGGGGAGGGTGGCTGCTTCTGACCCTACAGGGCTGAGAATGGTAGGTCCCTCCATTTGCAGCGGGAGATCACATGCCATCGGCTGTTGTACCTGTTGTAGGCCGTCATTGCACCCGCCACCGCTTCGGTGGTAGACGACGGCTTTAGCGACGCGCGTCTTCCTCTCTCAATCCTTTTAAAAATCCCAACACCCTCTTTTCCCTTGTGCTGTGCAGCATTAGTGGCAATTAAAACATAGGAATGAAAATGTTGCAGATGGTCATTCAAAATAGAAACCAAGGTTGACACTGGCAAACAGTTGGCATGATTGGAATAAATGTCATCATGGACCAAATTAAATTGAGGTAGATGAGAACTGGCTTGTCGAAGAGAGCAAACTTCTACTGACAACGGAGTTAATAGAGACTGCACGCATACAAACAATCTGACCGAAAAAATAAATTAGGAGGGGTAATGAAAATTGTGAACACAATTGGAAATAATCATATATTTTAGAATGAAATGTGCCGTCAGTTGCCGAAAACGGGAATCCAAAGGAAGTACTCGAGCCTCAGAGTTCAAGACATTTAATGCCGCAAAACTAGGAAGGCCCAGGCAAAGCCGCAATGCTTGCCGTTCAATAAAGAGAAGTCGTCGAAGTGTGTAAGCAGCGCAGCCTGTAAACAAGACGCAGCCGAATTCCAGAATAGAGCGCACATAAAGTTTATAGATCATAACAAGTGTATATCTCCTTATTACATATCTCATGAGGCTGATGGGACGCAGTAAGTCAAGGCAAACTCCCTTTTTCGCTTAATATGTTCAATATGAGGTCTCCAGCTAATTGAAAAATCTTAGATAACCCCCAAGTACTTAAGACTTCTCACCTTCTCTCTAGATGTCATGAAAGAGAAATAGAAACAAGTTGATTGACCGGAAGGACTAGAATGAAGAATTTACTGACATTTGGAGTAAAGTACAGATTGTCTAGCCAGGATTCAAGAGCATTTAGGTAATTCTGTAAGCCATGATATAAGTACACCTGTGGATGAAGAAAAGAAGGCAATATCGCCTGCGTAGACGTACAGGTGAACATCGTCTCGCAAAGGTATTGAAGAAAGGAAAGTATTGAAGAGGGGACCGGACTGAACCTTGAGGAATGCATTTCGAGTGAGAAAATGTGCGAGATGAAATACCACCCTGATAACTGTAAAAAATCTATCTGATAAAAATTCTTGAGTCCAGGAGAGTATGTATGTTGTTCAGAGCATGGCAGTTTATCAATTGAGAAATTAGTAGTCTGTAAAAAACACTGTCGTAAGCATTTGAAATATCTAAAGCTACTAGAGCGGAAATTTCACGAAACCGACTAGCCAAATGAATTCTCCTCACCAGGTCAATGCTAGTAGACCATATTGACCATATAGACGGAAGAAAATCTGTCTGAGAGTGCAGTAAAGCCAGCGCGAACTGTGCAGCAACACGAACGCTGGTCGGCAGTGAACAACAACGTTTATCGACCAGAATAGAGGTTATATAACCTCTCGTGCAGAGAGGGTTACAGAAGCGAGAGGAAAGCAGTCACGCGGCTGAATTTGGCACAAGAACGCAGGCACGCGGCTGCCTTCGGCACAGGAACGCAGGCACGCGGCTGCTTTCGGTACAGGAACGCAGGCACGCGGCTGCCTTCGGCACAGGAACGCAGGCACGCAGCTGATTTCGGTACAGGAACGCAGGCACACGGCTGCCTTCGCCACAGGAACGCAGGCACGCTGCTGCGATGGGCACAGGAACGCAGGCACGCGGCCGCCTTCGGCACAAGAACGCAAGCACGCGGCTGCATTCGGCACAGGAACGCAAGCACGCGGTGCCTTCGGCACAGGAACGCAGGCACGCGGCTGCCTTCGGCACAGGAACGCAGGCACGCGGGTGCCTTCAGCACAGAAATGCTGGCACGCGGCCTTCGGCACAAACCAACAAATACAGCGTTTCTCCTCCCTTAAAATTGAAACCGCTGTATAGGTTTTCTTATCCTGGTGGATCGTCTGAGCGTAGGCCGCAGGGGGTCAGTCAATTCCGACTGAACCAGTGGACACTCCGTTGTTGCTGGAGATGGTACACCACCCGCACACAGGTGGGACCATTAAGGCATTTTTAGGGCCGATCATCACTTGCGTGTCGTGGCGGCGACGCTAGGCCTAACGGCTGCGCCGCAGCCTGGCCGTGGGTGAGTCGCCCAACAGCGGCAAGATGGCTCAACAGTTACAACGTGGCTACGACCCGGCCACCATGACCTGGTACTTCACTCTGGTCGGTTGCTGACGGCTGAGGGCTTTGTTCTTGCTCCGATTCAGTGGTTCTGGGCGTATGTACAGGTGGCAGATCCGCACTGGTCGCCTTGTCAGGACCGCCTTCTAACTGCGCAGTTGCCTCTACAGAAGCAGTACCTGGCGTAAACTCTTGACGACGACGCACTTGGCCGACGTGGCGCTGCACTGATCCAGTTGGCGTGTTACTGTTATCATTCTCACCCCCGAGGTGATCTGTACACTCCCAGGCACCCATCTTTGGCCGGCGCCATAGTTCCGCACTTATACGCTGCTGCAATGTTCCAGTCGTGACCATCCGCCTACGAGTCCGCATCTCTGGATGGCAGACATGTGTCTAGCCGGGAACGTAGCGGAAGGTGACTTTCCTTCTCTTTGGGGGGTCCGCCTGTAGTTGAATAACAAACGCATGAGGTTGTCTTCTAGCTGTTTGTCTCACATTTTCCGCAACCCGTCCTTCACGGTCCGAACCGCTCTTTCTGCTGCTCCGTTAGACTGAGGGTGTAAAGGCGCATCGCGCAGGTGCACGATATTGTTTCTCGACACGAAAGTGGTGAATTCTTGACTTGTGAATTGTGTGCCATTATTGGACGATTGTGCGGGGCACACCAAACCTACAGAACATGCTCCTTAAGCATTCGCGTGCTTCCGGTGTACTGCTTCAATCCACTTCGTGCGAGCATCAATCACCATTAGTATCTTGCCACTTAAAGGGCAACTCCGGGGGTTTTTGACATTCGAATATTCTAATAAAAATTTTACTGTAGATTCTCCTGTCCGTCCTGACGCACTCTACAAAATTTGGGCGCCGTACAATGATCCGTTCGCGCGCAACACGACTTTAAAATATGCTGTTTTCATGGCTTAAGTTGAGACTATTTCTGCCGGCAACACTGAGTTTCTGACGTCACAAACAGTATACCGGCGTTACTGTTCACTTCCCGCAAGATTATGAAATTGTGAGGCTTATATTGAACTACCTCAGACATTTTATGCAATGCTTCATGATTTCCATACTTTATTTCCACCATCCAACGCACGTACGAGTGTTTCTCTAATACTGAGTGTGACGTCACCATTTCGTCACCTGGCGTCGTTTCTGGCCGGGAAAGCAATTTCGGTTTTAATTTGCTGTTTTTTTCTTTTTAAAAATACTTCTAATTGGAATTTCGAAAAACGGTTTGTTGTGTTCGAGTCAGGACGTGTCGAGGAATGTAATTCAACGAAAAACACAGAATGATGGAAAAACCACCGGAGTTGACCTTTAACGGCCCTGCAAAATCGATCGGAATACGAGACCACCGGTCCGCTGTCTTAGGCCAACTCACTGGTGGGGCTGCCGTAAGCAGTGGCAGGTTTTGCACGCACTTGCGGCACTGCGCAGAGAAGTTTTGCATGTTCCTGTCCAGGCCTGGCCACATTGACGAGGAGCCCTAATGGGTTTCGTGTAGCAGCTGCAGCATCCATTCCTGTGCTTTCCGCAGTATCGCCATTCTGTTGCCCCAATAGATATGATGGTGAGCCCAGGATCGCTGCAGCTTACGATCAAAAACAGCAACAGGTCTCTCGCCATTCCTTTAGTCGTTTTAGGCCATGTATGCAAAATGAGTGCCTGACACTGCCTAACCTCAGGTCTTTGGCCGTCAGCTCCTGCAATTCGTGCGTCGTCACTGTACGAACCTTCTTCCAGGGATTCCAATGAAAGGACATACTCCGGTGATTCACCCTCGGTCCCTGGTTCCGTAGTCGGCGTTGATAGCCTGTTAAGGGCGTCAGCTGTCAGCAGCTGTTTTCCTGGTACGCACTGTAACTTGTACTGGTAGCCACCCAAGAATAGTGCCCACCGTTGGCGGCGTCTTACGGTCATGCCTGAGCAGTCCCAGCAGCGGTTGATGGTCGGTCACCAGGGTCACCGACCTAGAAGATAGTCACGAAAGCGAGAAACGCCAAAGATGAGGGCTAGTGCTTCTCGCTCTAGCTGCGAGTAGTTTCGCTCTGCTTTTGTTAGTGTTCTGGAACGGTACCAAATTGACATGTGCTCATTTCCTATAAAAGGAAACAACACTGCGCCCAAACATACGGAGATGAGTTACACTGTAATTTCAACTCCTTGTGAGGATCAAAATGCACGAGAATTTGTGCAGTCTTCAGGCTTTGTTTAGCTCGCTTGAAATCATATCATCGTAAATAAATGTTTTCTCCTCCTCCTCGAAAGCCGACTGTTGCGGCTGTAACCACATCCAACGGGTTCTTCTTCCCATGAGTCGATATAATGAGCGGAGTCCAGTCGACATACTCGGCAGAAAGAGTGCGTAGTACGTGAGCATACCAAGGAACGAACGCAGCTCACTCACGTTATCTGGGTGCGAGGCTTGCATAATGGAGTCTACGTTTTTTTTGATAGGGTTTAGGCCTTGCCGATGGACACGATGCCCAAGTTAAGTCACTGATGTCTGCCGGAACTTGCATTTGTCGGCCCTAAGCTTGACACCACGCTCCTGGAATCGTTCCAACACCTTCTTGAGCCGCATTTTGTTGTCCCTTTTGACTTCTGACACTAACGTCGGCAAGGTAGGCTTGCATGCCTAACAGCCTGTTGAGCACAGCGTCCATCTTTCTGTGAAATATAGCTGGTGCAGGAGCTATACGAAATGGAAGCATGTTGTAACGACAAAGTCTGCGTTGCGTGTTAATGACACAAAGTCCGTGCGGACGCTTCGTCAATGGGCGCTTGATTGTATGCGTCCTTCAATCCAAGGTGCTGAAGTATTTTTCACCTTCATTTAAGTTCGCGAATATGTCCTCGATCCCTGGAGGTGGGTAATGCTCTATATCACAAGCCGGGTGGAGCGTGACTTTAAAGTCTCCGCATATTCTTACGGTGCTATCTTTTTTCAGGACAACTACGATGGGCGTAGCCCATTCTGAATGCTGCACGGATGATAAGACACCGAGGGACAATAACCGATCAATTTCACGAGAGACCTTATCACGGAGGACGTAAGGGAGTAATCTGGCCTTACAGAATTTCGGCCTGTCGCCATCTCCTTGAGCTTTAGGCTGGCTGGATGTTCCTTAATGAGGCCCTGGTCTGTCGAAAAGACATCCTTATACTCATCGAGCAGTCTGTTTACCATGTGATCGCTTGGCGCGTTTCTTGTCAAACCCGGAATACTCATCGGAACGCCCGTCTTGCCAAGTGACGCAATAATATCGCGGCCACGCAGGCTCGGCCCTGAACAGTCAAGCACAATAAGTGGACATGGTACCAACACATTTTTGTATCGCATCGGAAGTTCGAGTTCGCCAAAGTTGTCCCGCGTAGCATCTTCACATGGGGCGTTTTCAAGCGTGGCCACTGCGTTCGGTGTTATTCGTAAACGTTCCGTGATATGACGCACACCGGGGATCATGTGCCCACTTCCATTTCCATATCTATTCACCCCCCCCCCCCCCTGAAATGTGCGCCGAGACGGTAGCTCCAACCCGCTTTTCCTTTCAGAAATTAACGTCCTGACGTGTGCCTCACCCGTGCTCTCATTGCTAGACCTGTTTCAACTGTCAGTGCCTTGACACTCGCAGTTCGCCTAGCACAATTTTCATCTGTTCTGGCATTGTAACATTTCTTCGCCACATAACCACTCCAGTGGAAACATCGTTTGTTAGCCCAGTGGCTGGCGTTATCGTGTTTCGCGTTTCCACATAGTCTGCACTCTTGCACTGCGCCGCTGGTATGATTATCTCGCGACGAAGAGCGATGACTGGCTTGCATTTTTAGCACCATTGGTTGTTCTGCACTTAATCGTTTGCATCCTTCTCGGCTGTTTCTGCTGCTATTGACAGTGTTTCGGCCTCTTCCAGCATCGTCTTCCTTCGCCAGTAACTGCTTGCGTAGGTTAGTTGAGCGTACATACACCACAAGAACTTCTATCCCTCAGAATTCGGTCTAGCACAGTACCAAAATTGCAGCCGTCTGCTATGCGCCGTATTTTGACCAGAAATGCCTGCATTGCCTCACCTTCTTGTTGGAAACGGGTGAGAACTTTATAACTCTCCGCTACCTTGTAACTCTTTGGGTCGTAGTAGCTGTTTAAAGCTGCGACTGCTTCGTCATAAGTGAGGGAATTCGGCGTGCGAGGTGCAATCCGTCCCGCTAACACATGAGCCGTCTGCGTGCTGAATGCTGCCACAAGCAAGGCTCGTTGCCGTCCTGGGTCGGTAATAGCATTGGCTTCACAATATGCTTCTGCCCTTGTAAGGTACGCTTTCCACTTATCTGATGTGTGTCGAAGGTCGGGAACTGCAGGCTGCTCATAGCTCTCGTCGGTGCTTCACGTTGCGGCAGGCTGTCGGCTTCAACTTTTACCGCATGGCTAATTTTCGAACTCGTCGCCACTGTAGTAAAGCCAGCGCGAACTGCGCAGCAACACGAACGCTGGTTGACAGTGAACAACAACGTATATTGCCCAGAATCGCGATTATAAACCCTCTCGTGCTGAGAGGGTTACAGAAGAGGGAGAGAAGCATGAGCGACAGGAATGCAGGCACGCGGCTACTGTCGGCACAACCCAACAAATACAACCGGGAGAAAGAATTTTGTCTTGAAATGAACTGAGACAAACGCAAATGGAATATGCGTTTTATTGTTTTCACCAGAATAGAAGTTAAAGATATCGGTCTGATATTGTCAAGAACATAGCCAAGGTTCTCAAGTATCAGAACCACTTTGGCAAGCTTCCAGGAGCTAGGAAGCCAGGATTACTTTAGCGAACAGATAACAATATTTCATAATTCCTGCGAAAAAATCTGGAACAGCATCTTTAACATACCAGCAGTAATACAATCAGGGCCTGGAGCTGAAGCTGTTGTTTTTGAAATTACAGTTGCCAATTCCGGCATAGTCACTCCGGAAAAATCTGTTGCAGCGGCAGGGAATGCGAGTGGCCTTAGGAATAGCGACGAAAAGCGAAAATCTAGACCGTGACTAACACTACCCAATATATGAGCCGCCTCGCTGAGTCTGAGCACCACAGAGAGAAGTTACCATGCGTGTTTGGTGAACAGTGTTCCGGCGATGCTGTCACATACTTGCCCCAATTGAATCTGCACAGCTCCTCAGAATATTGTTCTAGTTGTGTCTGAAGCGCGGCCTACCGCTTTTTAAGTCGTCTGTTGTGCTTATTGTTTTTACAGCCTCCCAGGATGCTATGATACGCCTGCCAGAGGTTTGCTAGGCGTCAGTCAAGGGTAGGTGTTTCGGTTGCAGTTTGAATGCATCGCGTGTTGTAGCGAACAGCATCCATAAGTGATTGCACCGAAACGTCAATATCTTTGATGGGAGCGTCTGAATAGGCAGTGCGCGAAGCGCGAAAGGCATCTCAGTTAATGCGTTTGTGTGCTGTGTACGTGTGACGGGGAGGTTTGTACGAGACAGTGATGTGTATGATGTTGTAATCACTGCCTAAGTGTATGTTGTGTTTTGTTCCAAGAAACACTGCATAGATAGGGGCTCAGCATCAGATCTGGACTAGTGTCCATACTGACACTGTTGCCAATCCTCGTGGAAATATGGAACGTGTTATGCAGAGTGAGTTGGAGGTTTTGCAGGAGCAGCCAGAGCCTGCGACCTCGGTGTGTGGTTTTTGTGTATCCCCAGTCAGCATGCTGACTGTTGAAATGTCCACTTATCAGGAGCGGGTGTTTCCCTGCTAGGTGATACAGTTCTCGAAGAAGTGTTCTAACGAGGCCATCATCTTGGATGGTGGATGGTATGTTTGCTTTGAACATTGATGGGAGAGTATGTGTATGATGTATAAGTTCTGCGATCACGCATGGCGACTCCGGTGCGATATGATGAGTTTTGTACGTGATATTGCGATACATGAGTTTGGATGCCCTGGGTGTGTTGGTGCTGTCAGAGTGTGTCGACGTGTAGCCAGGGAGTGTTGCCTGGTATGCAGCCTCTTGTAGAAGGAGTATGTTAGGGGTGGGGAGAAGAAGTTGCAGATGTGTGCATTTGCCCCGGAAGCCGCGGCAATTCCAACTTAATATGGGCAGGAAATTATTGGTCCGTCCCGCCACAGTGGAGTGTAAGAGGAGAAGGAGACAGGCCTCTACTGGTAGGTGTTCGTCGGGGAAAAAGGTCGGCTAAGCTTGCGGAATGAGGGTGTAGGGTGTTTAAGGAGTTAGAAGTTAGGTGAAGCGACTTTCCATTACTTCGATCATTTTGTTGAGCATCGCGTCCATGCGTTGCTCCAACTTTTCGATCAGGGCGGCGGCAAGGTGACTGCATTTAGCCTCAAGGCTGGCGTCTAATTCTTTTAGTTTGTGGTCGAAATTGGGATCGATTGCGGTAAATCTAGTGTCAATTTCTAATGACGTGAGGGTACGCATGGCAAGTTATAGCAGAAGAAATAGTAGATTCTAAGAAAGCTGACTGAAGTGCAGTCAGAGCAGCAAAACACGAGTTGCGATCCTTTTTTATTGTAGCAGCCTTCCCTCGTGAACAATGACGTTTTTCGATTATTTCAAGGAGCACAATCTCATTGTTACGAGCAGGGCGACTAGAATCGCAGCATGTGAGACAGAGCACAGGCAGCAACTCAACACATTAGATGCACAATCTGTTGCGAAATGGGGACCACCCCATGAGCCACAGCGAATTTCGGACCTGCAGACATTTGCACTGTCACCAAAACACCAAACATTATGCCACTGCTGCGGACATGGAGCCAAGGGCTCCAAATGAAAAAGGTATAGCCACGCTTTAACTTCAGACGGGTAGGTGAGGCCTCCGAAAGTGAAAATGGCACTTTCGGTGGGTACGCGAGAATCACCTGCAGGCCTAGTGCACCGGTAAACGGACACCGCGACAGCAGGGACAAGCATTTTAAAAAGTGCTTCCGCGGAGAGGTTTGCAGGAACGCCACGAGCAATGCCTTTCACGCAAGCAAGGTGCGGAAGGACAAACCTCCTTGCGGCTGAGTTGCCAAACCTGACACACGCAAGAAAATCATTCGGGCACTCAACGTTTGATGATCTGCATTGGATGCCTGGCTTGCTAAAATCGCTTCACCTCCGAAATGTCTAAGAAATGCAGAATAATAGAGCGAAGCTCCTCCTGGATAACTTCAGACTCGTTTACTCGAATTGTGCCACCATCAACTGGAACAAGAGCAACCGGGACCATAGCAACCCCATTTCTGAGGAAACAATCCGAAGGTACCAAATCCGCTGGACGATTAGCCGACCAGAGCGAAGAACCCTGACTAGGCGAAGGAACCGCCATAGGCGGAATGAGGTACTCTAATTAATAGTAGTCAATCCCCACTCAATGGTTCAATCAAACAGGAGGCGTGATACTTAAGTCTGTTTTATTGCGAAAGCAATAGTACACTCACGAACGGCCTTTCGCGTAGCGGCGGCCAGTAGCCACGTCTGACATTTGGAATGACCTCTGACGTCATACCAGGGTGAGAGATGGGCCACCAAGTCGAGTCGTCGCGTAGCGGCGGCCGGTACCTACAGCGCGCCGCGCTCCTCCCGCTTTAAGCGCTGCGCGCTAGACCTCTGACGTCAGATCAAGAACGAGAGACGGGCTGAAGTCGAGGCGTCGCGTAGCGGCGGCCGGTAGCCATGAGTGAAGACATGGCGCATTGCTTTCCTTCTGTTGGAGGCGCTGCGCTCGCTTTGACGTCACTATAGAGAGGTAGGTGGCGAAACCGGGGGTATATACTCGCGTTGACCATCTGCAAAGTCAGTCGCCATGTCTCCGCAAGAGAAGACGTGGCGCCTCGCTGCTGCTAGAAAGTAACGGCGAGCTACGGAGACAGATGAATAGCGTTAAGAGCGTTTCGCTCGATGGCGTGTTCAAGATGCAGCTAGGCAGGCACGTCGACCTTTTTGTGAATCCTTCTCATCTGACGATAATCCAGACTGGAGCATGATGGATTCTCTGAACAGCGAGGCTGACTCTGTATCCACATGCTCATTTACCAGTGAAGAACCACCAGCCGTGCTAAGGCGTAGCCAAGCTGTTTTGCTTTCGCAACCTACCAGGCTTAAACAAAGCTAAGCCTCAGCAAATTTTTCTGCTCTTCTTTTGTTTGGAAAGCAACACTATGCCGGCCAGCTCGGCTCGTCGCGTATGCTCGTATGCCGTGGCCGCAAATGGAAGGCACAAGGAAACCGCGGCAGGAGAAGCCAACTTGGGTCTCTCGTCTCACATGGGACTGTTATGTCAGAATCAGCCTTACAGGACTCTGGTACATACGGCTTGGTTAAAGCGGGACGTTTACGTGGGCTGGTAGCCTACCCTATCGCGTCATACCTTCAAAGGCGGAGCTTACGCGCCCCCCATGTTTAGGTGCAATAAACGCCTTTGCCAACTCGTAGTGTTGAAGGTGGTAAGTTGAGGCCTGTGTTTACATGGGCATTGGGAAGGTCATACTATCCCAGCCAGCACAGAATGTCGGACCCAAGTACTTCCTATGTAGGCAAGTGGGGCTGGGGCAACCATCGTAAAATCTGCGTCGGTCCTCGAAGGGGCAAAAGTGGGCAAGCCCCATTTGGGCTTGCCCCTGTTCCTCCTGCTGGGTCCCATAGCGGCGTTGTTCGGGCTAATGCAGATCACATTCCTGCATGCAGACCACAAGGGTCCCTTGTCGGATATTTGAGGGCAATACAACCTAAATGTGGGATATTTATGGGAAAGCCCTCAAAGATCTGAAATAAGGCCGCCTCCATTAAATCTCTGTGGGACCTACATCGGCCGTAGAGGGGCAAGGAAACGGACATGCCCACATGCTGCCCTGGTCAGCCCCTTGTAGGTTACTTAAGGACAGGTGGAATATGAATAAGAGCTCAATTTGGGCAAGCCCTCATGAAGGCCAAATGAGGCAGCCTTAGCTAAACCGCTTTAGGTCCTATATCGGCCGTAATGAAGCTGGAAGGCGGGCATGCCGCATGGTAGGAAAATCGGTTCCTTGTAGGGAATTTGAATGCACGTGCAACAGCCGGTAGGCTCTAGATTCAAAAACAACACCCAGCCAAATTGAGGCCGTCCACACAAAATTGCTTTATGCCCCACATCAGCCGTAATGAGGCTGGAAGGGGGGCTGGCCCGCATGATACCAAAATCAGTCCCTTGAGGGGGATTTGAAGGTGCGTGCAACAGCAAGTGGGCTTTAGGTTGAAAAACAACACCCAACCCAATTGGGGCTGCCTACATAAAAGCGCTGTAGGCCCCACATCGGCCGTAATGGGGCTAGAAGGCGTGCGTGTAATTGTGCAGTAATTATTTCCATCCTTTATTTGTATTAGATGTTGCCCTAAATTACTATTATAGATGATTTGTATAACAGTTGTTGGCATTTTAAGTCGTTTAGAAATATTACATGCACTGTAAAAAAAAACCGTAATTTTACGCAGACAACCTCCTTAAAAGAACGTCAAACGGTTCTGTTTTCCTCAATACGTATTGAACATCCAAGAATGGGCGCATGAATGAAGGAGAATGTCCTTATAAGCATTTCAGCCATTTCCGTGTTACTCAATAAGTATTGAACATTCGTGAATCGAATTTCAGGCGCTTCCGTTTTATTTGATACGTATTGAAAATCCGTGAACCGGGCATGAATGAAGGAGTTCACGCCACTGCGACGCCCGCATGCCCAAGTATGGAAGATCCCCAAGCATGCACACTGTACATGCTCCCACGCCTTCCCGCCGGGCTGGGCTCCTCAAACCACCTGCACAGGAGCAACATTCCAAAGCCGCGCATTGTTTCTCTTCTGGCCGGATGCTGCTGCTGTCAAGCATAGTACACACGGCATCACCTAACGCGCAAAGCAATGCTCTCTCGGTCGGTGATCGCAGTAGCGCTTTCCTCGCTGCCGTGGCAGCGGTATTACAATTGAGTCAAAAGACAGGTGCGCCTGTCTGCTATGCGGTCTCAGTGTACGCCGAGATCGAAACCTCCGCTGGCGCACTTTTTTTTTTATTCTTTCGTTCACCTCTGCCCTCCCGGCGCTGCTAAGGCGTCCATGCTAAGGCATCCACCGACAAGTGAGAGGTACTGCGCTATTTACTATAAAAACAAATAGAAAACTGCTCTAGAAGTCTGCGTTCCCAGGCTCTTCTGTTGTCGCCGTGTTGGCCGATTCGATGTTATCCAATTTTTGTTTTTAATCGCGCGTTGTACGTGTCATCTTCCAGCGGAAAACAACGTTCTCACGCCTTCGCGCTTACTCAGCACCGTCTGCTGCAGAAAGCCGTCCGCGCCCGCGCCGACGACTGTTTCGTCCCCTCGTCGCTAGGGCAATGGCGCCTGCGCCGTAGGGGTGGCGCACTGCATTCTCGCGCCTTCTTCAAGTGAGCACAGGACGTGGACGTCTGGAGCTGAACGTCTGGACTGCGATACTGGATTGCAACGTTTCATCTTTGACGCCCCAGCCATCTTGTGCTCTTGAGAATACATCTGGATCACCGACGAGCAAAAAAAAGGCAACGTGTTCGCCTAACAGGTGAGAATAATCTTACAATTGTCTTTGAGGGGCAACTCATGGCTGGCTTCGTACGGGTGTCCAAGAGCAGTGCCGCGCGCTTCGCAAAGGCGTCATTCAGGCAGTGCGAATGTTTTATTCAGTGAACAATTTCGATACAGGGCGTGCTCTCTTTACAAACTTGTTTATTTGCATTGCTCACATGATTTTTGTTACTCCGCTTGATGAGTCCAGACAGAGGAACTACTCGGACCATACTGAAACTATTCTATAGCACTGTCCGACTAAACGAACGTCCGGTGTTGAGCGGTACTTAAGCAGCACACAGCAGCACCTTGGCTTGTATTTTGGTCAGCTGCGGTGATCAGAATTAAGGAGGCATAAATCACTTGTCAATCGCGAACTGCGCCACTCGTTTGTATTGTGGAAGTTTGTTTTCAACTGGAGCTGTTCGACCGCAGTGTGCAATATTAATGCGATAGCGCTAATGTTTTCGATTAGCAGCAAATCCGGTTGTCAGCGAAAAATCATGGGCGTGGCTTTGGCAGGTGACATAACATGGTGCTGATTGCTCAGAGGGTTGTGCGGGGGGATGGTCTTCGTATGACAGCTTGTTTGTATATTATATGACAACTTATTTTTTATTATAACGTTGTTACCGGATTGTGCTGAAAGATGAACAGATGTCCCAGGTGTGCGCAGAGCTTTTCTACATGGCTGGCCTACTTTGAACCTTTTTCTTGTCATAGTAGTGTACTCGATGGTGCCTTATGTCCAATCAGTCCGTGTGGTGCTACGTTCAATAACTACCGAACCTTCCGAAGCCATGTCTTCAGGCACCACAGAAACCATGCTGAAGCAGAAAACATTGCCTTCCTGTGTACTGTGCCATCCCGCGGGAGATACGAGTCAACACGGATGAAGCTTGTGTCACATATTGTGGACCATTTCAAGAATGAAGCTGACTCAGTCAAGTGCACGTTCACTAACTGTGTCAGCGTGCTAAGGTCAGCTGGGTCGTTTAAGACCCATGTGTCCCGGTATCACAGAGGAACAAAAAATGCTTCAGAAAATTCTGACATCCCTGAAAATTACCCTGAAATACAACCAGAAACTGCATTACAGATAGTGCATGGTCAGTCTGTGTAAGTTGATTTAGGGGAACATAGTAGTTGCCCTGACCGAAATGTTGAGTCCTTTACCGAAAATTTTGCTTTATACTTCCTCAAGCTGGAGAGTCAGCAACATGTCCCTGCCAGAACAGCAGAGTACATTATGGTTGAAATAAACAACCTTCATAAACTGAATCAGCAGAAGCTTTTGAAGGAGATAGCCAAATTTGTACCACCTGCTATGTTTTCATCAATTGAGGAGTGCTTTACTAAAGATACACTTGAAAATGTGATATCTGCAACGCTGCGCTCCTCATACATGCGTCAGTAGTACTATAAGCAAAATCTTCATTTTGTGCCACCAGTAGAGCTTTTACTGGGTCTCAGCAAGCTGAATGTGTCTTGCATATGCCATTATGTTCCACTTGAAGACCTTATCAACTTTTTGTTGTGCCGTGCACCTGGAAGTGAGGTCAATGCTCTGCCGATTATCTTGAGGATTGTTCATGTTTCACAAAACTAGATAATACTATTCAGGTAATCTTGTACCAGGATGACTTTGAGGTCATAAATTCTTTAGGGTCAGCGAAAGGAAACTTTAAGCTGCTTGGTGTGTACATGACTCTTGGCAACTTGCCAATGCTTTCCAGGTCACGCATCGGGAGCTGGCAACTGGTCATGCTTTGTCGGCAAAAATATGTCAGAGAATTTGGGCTGAGTATAGTGTCGAAACCTTTAACGGAGAATCTGCTTGCCCTTGAAGCACCAGGAGTTATAATTAATGGAGTTCTGCATAAGATCCGCTCGAGCTTCACTGTTGGTGATAATCTGGAGAGCCATGCAGTTGATGGCTTCACACAGAACTTCAGCTGTGCAACACATTTCTACAGGTTCTGCCTTGTCTCCAGCACAGAATTTGAACATGAGCTTTGTGCCCTAGGCAAAGAACGAAACGAACAAAACTACCGAGATTCTTTAGCACAGAATGCTGGAAAGAATGGAAGGCAAAGTGGCTGTGGAGTAGTCAGTGACTCACCTTTTCATGTTCTAGAACACTTCCATGTTTGTAACCCTGGTTTACCACCATGTATTGGCCGTGATATTCTCGAAGGCATTATTCTTTATGATCTGGCGCTATATTTATCCAGTATCTTGTAAAAACGAAAGCATGGTTTACCTATGACTACGTAAACAACAGAGTATCAGGCATGAAGTATGCTCCCAATGACTTGAAAAATAAATCACCAAGATTCCTTAGCCAAGGAGAAAAACTATACACTGCTGAAGCTTCTGCCTTTGTATGTTGGCGTGAAAGTGTTGGACACAGCAACTGCAGTGTGGGAACTTCTCCTCATTTTCATGGACATAGTCGACCTTCTCATGGCCCCTAAGATAACACCTGCGCAAGTGTGGTACTTGAAAGTGCTGACCGAAGAGTACATAACTTCCCGGAGTGATTTGTTTCCTGAAGTCAAGATTAGAACGAAACACCTATATGTTGCACTACAGCGAGCTTCAACATTTTGGCCCCCTTTCTCATGTGTGAACCATGTGTTTTGAATCTAAACACCAGTATTTCATTCAGTGCATTCGTTCTGCTAAGAATTTCAAAAATGCAATAAAAACATTGGCTGAGCAGCATCAGCTATACCAAGCATTCTTGGGTGCACGGGGTCTGTTCGCATCTGTACAGAACTGAAAGAGATGACACATTCAGAGGAGTCACAGTTGCTACGTGCATTGGCCTACATGCCAATTCCTCAAGATAGCGTGCTCCTAAAGAAAGATTCAGTAGAAGGGTGTACATACATGGTGAACGACTATGTCCTTGTGTCAGGAAGGCGTTTTGATGTGGTGTTTGGAAACGTGCTTGCAATCGTTAAAGGGTCAACGAGAAGGTGCTTTTGCTCCTGTGCTGAACACCCGCGACCTTTTCTCAATCCTTGCATTTATATGTGCTGGGGAACCCGACACAGAGCAATGCTTGTCAGCCCATGTGCTCTGTTACATACGGTGGCTTGTCAGCCCTACGAGTTTCGCAGCTCTCTGGCGATCAGGCTGAACTATTCATTTCCTGAAATTATATGCATATCCATTATTAATGCATAAGCGTTAATAGGATAATGCCACAGAAAAGCATGTAAGAATTGCAGCAGAACGTGTCTTCAGAAAGTATCTGTCTGCATCCCTAAAATTTGGTCCTTATTGTCTTTAAAATTTCAACTCACTAGACTTTAACCGAAAATTGTGTCAAACCTAATTTCAGTATGCCCAATTAAGTTGTGACCTCCAACTTTAGGTGGTTTACTCCCAAAACGCGCACCTCTGGGCTACATAAATTCGACATCGTCTGTATTTCGCCAAAATTCATGTCCAATCTAATTTGAGTACGGCCAATTAGGTGGTGATCTCGAAATTTTAGTCGGCCACATTCAATCTGGCCGTCTGGACCCCGAAATTTGATCTCGTCTGAATTTGATCAAAATTCGCGCCCAACGCAACTTTAGGATGGTCAACTCAGTGCTGACCCCCAAAATGTTTGTGGGCTATTTTACAAACTTGGCCCGCTGGAATTTCTAAACTTGACATCGTCCGAATTTGACCAAAATTGGTGTCTAACCTAATTTTACTATTGTCAACTCAGTGGTGACTTTCAAATGTAGATGGGCCGTCCCAACATTTGCATGCCTATGCATTCTCTACTCATGGGAGGCTATGTAGTACGTATGTGTACCCTTAAGAATTCCCTTCATGCAGGTTGCTCTGCAGACTAACTAACCCCAAGCAGTTCTGTTTCGTAACATCAAATGACTACATAAAATCAAATATATGCCCCTGGATTCTTTTTTCGAGTAACTTTGTTCATTCTGGTTGACTGAATAGAGCTGGCATAATATGAAGCATGACATGTGTAACATTGGCCTTGAGTGTGTAGTGTGAACTTTGTCAAAAGAACATATTTTTCTAGGATTGTCACTGCTTTAGTAAAAAAATGCAGATATCTTCCTTCCCTTTAGGTCGGCTTTATAGGCAGAGTAATATTTGTTCTTGGCCGTTAGAAGCAGCATGTGATATGAAGTCCTAATTTGCATGCAGAAAGAGTGTGCCTGTACATAGGTTTAATATTTCCACTCCTTAATTAGTCCTGTTGAGTTGATTCCTTCATACCTCTAAGCAAAATCACTAGCTTTCATTTCTTGTGTCGGATTCTAGAAATTCAGGTGTTGATTTTATCACGGCTTTAGAACTACTGAAAAAAAAAACATTTTTCGTTTTTTCGGTAAAGGTGTAAAGCAAGGCGCTCGTGGGTTGTGCGATGTCAGTGCACATTAAAGAACCCCAGGGGATCGAAATTTCCGGAGTCCCCCACTACGGCGGCTTTTGTAGCCTGAGTCGCTTTGGGACGTTAAACCCCCACAAACCAAACCAAACCAATTCTCCATCTTTTTTCGAGTGCCTAGAATCTTATTGTTCTGACAAACTATCTTTTTTGTGCTTTTCAGGGGATCTCAGACAAAATGGCCGATTACAAATGAGAATGCATGCCCCCGAAGACAGTTTAATGTATGAAAGGAAATAAACTGTATGTACGTTTTCCACTGAATGGGTGTTAAATATATTTGCATACAAAGTCCTATACACTTTGCATGCGTGCATGTTTCTTCCCTAGATAAATCACAAAATTCATGTTTCCAACATGTGGTCACCAACGTTACTCTCACATCAACTGCATGCTAAAAGAACACCAAAATTCTTCCTAAAAAGAAATCAACAATCATATTCCATTGGCTGGTACAAACTGTACATGTACCCACCGTCGGTAAAAGAACATATTTCATATTTTGTTGATTGTGCGCGTGACTCAGAAAGCAGACAGCTTCATAATTGCAAAAGAAGGTCTGTGTAACAGGTTGCTTAACGTAATTAGAAAAAGGAAAATTCGGTAATGCAGAAATGAAATTTATGCTGTATTCAGAAGGCATAAATTCTGTAAAGCAGAAATGAACTCAATGCTGTATTCAAGTAAACAAAAATCCTATAATGCAAAAATGAACTTGATGCTGTATTGAGGAAACAGAAATTCTATAAAGCAGAAATGAACACAATCCTGTATTCAGAAAACAGAAACCCTATAATGTAAAAATTAACATTAGGCTGTAATTAGGAAACTGAGATTCTGTAACCAATTAACAGTGTCCGTTTTACGGTTTTACGTTATATTAGGAACGTCCGCTATATGAAATAAGGAAACTGCTCTGCAATAAATTACCTCCATGCTTCTACGTAATTCGGCGAAATTTTTTTACAGTGTAGCGGGTAGTGCTGTCACCATCATAGTTCCTGCGTTTCTATCACAAATGACGCCGTACATCAGGAGCTGCAAAGTTGCTGAGCGACGATTTGAGAGCCCGTTTTAGATAGGACGCGATAGTTTTAAATTGTGTTTGTAGCGAGAGTTACACTACGCTACCCACCTGAGAATTTCGCCTTGTTTGGGAGAAGCCTGTAACTCGTACGCGCGAAAACCTGAGAGGGGCAACAGGTGCGCTGCGCACTACGCTACCCCCCCGGGAATTTCGCCTTGTTTGGGAGAAGCCTTTAGCTCGTACGTGCGAAAACCTGAGAGGGGCAACAGGTGCGCTGCGCACTACGCTACCCAACCGAGAATTTCGCCTTGTTTGGGAGAAGCCTCTAGCTCGTACGTGCGAAAACCTGAGAGGGGCAACAGGTGCGCTGCGCATTACGCTACCCACCCGAGAATTTCGCCTTGTTTGGGAGAAGCCTCTAACTCGTACGCGCGAAAACCTGAGAGGGGCAACAGGTGCGCTGCGCACTACGCTACCCACCCGAGAATTTCGCCTTGTTTGGGAGAAGCCTCTAGCTCGTACGTGCGAAAACCTGAGAGCGGCAACAGGTGCGCTGCGCACTACGCTACCCACCCGAGAATTTCGCCTTGTTTGGGAGAAGCCTCTAGCTCGTACGTGCGAAAACCTGAGAGGGGCAACAGGTGCGCTGCGCACTACGCTACCCACCCGAGAATTTCGCCTTGTTTGGCAGAAGCCTCTAACTCGTACGCGCGAAAACCTGAGAGGGGCAACAGGTGCGCTGCGCACTACGCTACCCACCTGAGAATTTCGCCTTGTTTGGGAGAAGCCTCTAGCTCGTACGTGCGAAAACCTGAGAGGGGCAACAGGTGCGCTGCGCACTACGCTACCCACCCGAGAATTTCGCCTTGTTTGGGAGAAGCCTCTAGCTCGTACGTGCGAAAACCTGAGAGGGGCAACAGGTGCGCTGCGCACTACGCTACCCACCCGAGAATTTCTCCTTGTTTGGGAGAAGCCTCTAACTCGTACGCGCGAAAACCTGAGAGGGGCAACAGTTGCGCTGCGCACTACGCTACCCACCCGAGAATTTCGCCTTGTTTGGGAGAAGCCTCTAGCTCGTACGTGCGAAAACCTGAGAGGGGCAACAGGTGCGCTGCGCACTACGCTACCCACCCGAGAATTTCGCCTTGTTTGGGAGAAGCCTCTAGCTCGTACGTGCGAAAACCTCAGCAACCCGTGCGCTGCGCACTACGCTGCGCACCCGAGAATTTCGCCTTGTTTGGGAGAAGCCTCTAGCTCGTACGTGCGAAAACCTGAGAGGGGCGACAGGTGCGCTGCGCACTACGCTACCCACCCGAGAATTTCGCCTTGTTTGGGAGAAGCCTCTAGCTCGTACGTGCGAAAACCTGAGAGGGGCAACAGGTGCGCTGCGCACTACGCTACCCACCCGAGAATTTCGCCTTGTTTGGGAATAGCCTCTAGCTCGTACGTGCGAAAACCTGAGAGGGGCAACAGGTGCGCTGCGCACTACGCTACCCACTCGAGAATTTCGCCTTGTTTGGGAGAAGCCTCTAGCTCGTACGTGCGAAAACCTGCGAGGGGCAACAGGTGCGCTGCGCACTACGCTACCCACCCGATAACTTCGCCTTGTTTGGGAGAAGCCTCTAACTCGTACGCGCGAAAACCTGAGAGGGGCAACAGGTGCGCTGCGCACTACGCTACCCACCCGTGAATGTTGCTTTGTTTAGGAGAAGCCTCTAGCTCGTACGTGCGAAAACCTGAGAGGGGCAACAGGTGCGCTGCGCATGACCAGAGCTCGCCGCCACCGCGGCAAGCTTCGAAGCGTGCCGACACCACTGCCGACGCAGCAGAAATGCCCGAACGAAGAGAAGAACATCCTGCCAAGCAAAGCCCCAAGTTGCATACAACCACCAACAGAGAATAAGAGTAAGAAGTCGAAGAGAGCAGCGGAGATGCTCGAACAGAGAGAGGAACGGCTTGCCAAACGGTGATGACAGACTGCCGAGCGTAATTACTGCTCAAAGCCGCTGAGATGGTGCCTATGGAATACTTCAGTCAACGGGAACCAACAGAAGTGGATGTAAAGGCATGTCGTGTGACAGATCACTCCATTCGAGTTCCAGAAAGTGCATCTGCGACCCGGATATTTGAAGCAGACTTTGTGAACAATCGTTTGGACAAATTTCTATTGTTTGGGAAAGACTGTGGCCCCCAATGGACTTGACGCCGGAGAGTAATGTACTGTATAAATCTTTGCGTTTGGAGACTCTACCAAATCGAAATACTGTCTTGAGGTAGGCCCGCTATACTTTGGCACAAGGACGAATTGCAAGAAAAGACAGGACTGGTACGTGCGCGAACATTGATCTGTTTATTACATGTACTCCTCTCCTTATATACTGACGTATTAAGAAAAATTTGTGAACAAGTGTTAGATGCAAGATGATAAGTCCAATTTATCCAACCGTAATCCGTGTACCCCCGCTTTCCGTCATCCTGCCTCTTAATAACTGAATCACTCGGCGCTTCAGCGCTATTGACGGATCGCTTACGCATTCCGTGGAACCGGTACGTGCCATTTTGTATCCTTCGAACATTACTCTATCATACCGGTCTGTAAAATGCCCGAATATAGCGGTGTCTTCGAATTTTAGGATGAATGTTTAGCAGCTATTAACGTGCTTGGCGAGGTTGCTCAGATCGGTATTTTTACCGCCGTTCCTTCGATGTTCACCCAATCTTATGTTTATACGTCTTTCGGTCTGGCCAGGTATTTCTTGCCGCAAGACAGAGGAATGCTTTACACAACACACTTATCACAGTTCAGGATCTTCTTTTGGTGGTCGATTCCGCATATCATGCTGACCCGCTTTTTCTTATTCCGGAAATAATCGTTTTCACCCATTGAGATTAGTTTGGAAGGGCTCAAAAGGCAACGAGGTTTTCATGCTTTGCTGCCATTTTCTTAAGTCAATGTGATACCATGTGTACGTAAGGTACAAGAACAGGCCTCACCCTTTCTTTTTCCTTATGTTTCCTGTTGTCTGGCCAGGTTACCATCTGATCAACTTCTCTGCTACTGACCCAAACAAATGTTTCACGAATCCCCTTCCGGCTAGCCTGTAAAATTGCAGTTCTACCCCTCTTCCCATTTTGGATCACAGGATTTCTTAACATACTGTCGGAAGAATGAGTAGGCTGCGCTTCTTTTTACAAGTTTATACTGGCATGTGTCATGTCTCATTACTGGCTTTACATCTTTAGTTCTGTACATCCAGCATGTATGGTCGAGGTAGAAGTGTATTTCGATGTCGATGAGCCTGACACTGGAAGTTTCCGGCATTTCATGCGTAAACTCAAGACCTGCGAACACCGTCCTAAATTTCTGTAACACAAGATCAATATCTGGCGACATTACCTTACGATAGGGCAAACAAAATAGAAAGTCAACATACCGGAAACCCACTACAGAGGGAGAGAGAGAGAGAGTCTTTATTTAGAGAGCTCAAATTGAGCACTCAACATATCATTAGTCTAGTTAACCAAGGTCATCAGGTCTTCCATCTGTGCCGATGACAACCAGGAGGGGAGTGAAGAGAAAGGGATGTAGGGATGAAAAGCCAACTATAGCATCATTACAGTATTGCTTGCGAAATACTGAAGTGACAAAACGCAGTCCGCTGCATGCTGCTTCACAGATCATCGGGCAGTCTTCGTCTCTGTCTAGCAAAATGAATACAAGATGTGTACACCCAATGTCTCTCATTGCTAAACATATATGACCACAACAAGCTCAGACATAGACACGTACCTCTCGCTGCATATAACCTGGCATTGCCGAACTAAGCCGCTGCAAAATTATTTTTGTCTTCTAGCCGGCCAGACGATGACGCCACTGGTAAGCTTGAACGCTTTTTTCTTGAAACGTGATGTGCCCCACTGCATTTTTCACAAGCAGGGGCCTGTATTATTAATATTAATATTAATAATAATGCCGCCTGGTGGTCCTGATGTTTTTAGGTGGCGCCTGGAAGAAGATGACACTGAAGTCGGACACTATGCCTGCTCCTACAACTTAGCCCGGTCGTTCACGTCTTGCCCTGTTGTCCGTGACATAATAAAAGACCAGTTATTATTATTAATATACTCTTACTATTATAGGATTTATGTTTAGAGCGCGCGCAGCTCTTTGGCGCCCGTTCCTGTGTTTAGCAGCGCCTCTGTCGGCGTTACCCCTCGTAACCAGCTCCATAAATCAATATATAAAATAAATAAATCCTGTCTCCACGGGAAATCCAACTTACATCCCTTTGATCCCCAGCTGGGCGCTTTAACGAACTGCACCTTTCTTGGGATTTTTTTTTCTCTTTAATACATGGGAGTACTTCAAGCCCGATTTAAACAAGTCGCATTCCGCAACCTGTCAATACACAGTCACACCAGCATCTATCTCTCACTTTGACCACACATAAAATTTCCGGGAGACATATACATGCATCTAGTCAAGGTAAGCAGGCAGGAGGTGGATCCTGCACAGCATGTACCCCCCGCTCCATAGCACACTGTTCTATGAACAGACTTCGATGAGCCTTGCGGCCGTGGCTATCTGTCACGCGGCTCTTCCACAGGCCACAGGTCCATTAGCAAAAAAACATCATATGGCGCCTCACAAGCTTCCATTGTAGGCAAAAATCTTGTAGTATAGGGCATAATATCGAGGTCTTTTTTGAGCGTCCATTGAAGAATGTCCAAAAAAACAATGCATCACGGCAATGCACAAAGCAATAATTCAGTTTTGACTGCTTCACAGACGAGAATCCACCGACCATGGCCCGAAATTTCCTCGGCGCGAAATCACGTTCTGACAGGTAAGGTTGAATGTGAATTTTAAAAAGGAAAGGCTTTGCGACTAATTGTATACAGATCCGTTCCACACGCTTTAGTGCACTATTGCCTAGAACGACAGGTAAAAGTACCAATACATCGATACAGGAAGTAACGTCTCAATCAGAACATATGACATCTGCCTTCTGGATAGAGTGTACAGGAATTGTAAAAAAAAAAACCCTACCTTGAGAAAATGTAGTGTTGACAACTTTGTTAACCTCACTTCTATGATCAATGGGCGCAAACAAATTAGGCAAATGGCCGCTTAATCGTCTAATAAACGCAGCTTGGGGGATTGAATGGCTTGCTGATTTAAAAAAAGAAAGCCCATGACACAAGCTGATCAACTGAGAAGTTCTGAAGGCGAGCTCCACCCTCCTGCAGAAGGAGAACAAATTTGCTCGGCGATAGGATCCTATCGAGAGCGTCGCACAAAAGTTGCAAAACTTCTATGCATGAACAGTGCTTGGACAATTCAACACCTGCGTGAAATAGATAAGCTTCTTAATAAGACATTAAAAGCGTGTGCACGTGCAAAAAGAGACAGCTGCTTCCCCATTCAATATTAGATTTGGCGCCTAACTGATGGAATCTGAGAATCCCAGTGAGGCCCACTATTGTGATGTTGATGCAAGGGAATTCCCACATACTGTAAGTACGCCGTGCCCGGGATCATGAAACGCACATTATAATTCTTATCTACTGTGAGGGTCATAGTAGTTAAATCAGTGACGCTACAATTAGGGATAATGACAATGATAACGATGGTGCATTTATTTGGCAATAATAACGAAAGGATATGTGGTGCACCATAGGCACCACCAACGCTTATGCTTTCGCATTTCTGCAGGGTAGATTCCAAAGGGCTCTCGGATTTGTTTAGTACAGCTCTTTGGCGCGCGGTCATGCTTTCGCGGCCGCGCCGTCAGATTTGTCGCTGTCTGTCGTAAACAGCTCCGGACCTGAGGCTGGTTTGGCGTGCGCATAACTTTCTCGGCGCTGTAAAGGTGGAACTAGTAGGTATATCAGAAAAGGAATGATACCTTAATTAGATTGTCAAGGAAATGCACGCAAGTGAGAAAATGGGTAACGTGGGTACATTAAGAAACAATTTAGCCAATAGCAATAATAGGTTCACAGAAAAGGAAAGGCGCAACCTGAACCGCACCGTAAAGAAAGGGAAGAAGATTGGATTGAAAGCGGAAAGAGTGAAAGGGGTGCTCAGTGGCGGGCTTCGTTGTAATTTCGACCACCTGGCGATCTTTAAGATGGTGGTGGTAATAACTTTATTAAAACAGAGGAGTTTGGGGCATCCATGCCCCTGGGCCTCCACATTGCCCCACTACAATCAAAAATTCATCATCATCATCATCATCAAAACGTTTGATTTCCACCAAAATGAGACTCCATTTTGAACCCCCCGGCGCGAAGGCCTAAGGGAGCCCTACTCAGGAGCCTCTCAAACTAAAGTCAGTTGAAGACACATTGCTGCTTCACGGCCTCAGCCTCCAGGCGGATGGCTTGTTGCTTTTGAGCGCGGTTATCGCTCCGCAGCAAGGTCTCCTAGGCTTCTCTATCTATATTTTGTTCGGTGCCCGGGCTACCAGCACATTCCCAAACTATGGGGTCAAGAGTGCCCCTCTCCCCGCATGTTATGCAATACTAGTCTTTCTCCTCTTTAGAAATTGTCACGTATACCCAGAAGGGGCTTACAGTCCAGCCCACTGTAAGCTTTAACACTGGAGTGGTTTATTCTATTGCCATGTCTTGTGGAAAGTATTACATTGGCCAAACTGGACGTTGTGTCAATGACCGCCTGGGGAACATCCCCGAAAATGAAAAAAATAACGACCATTATAAGCATCTTGTTGCTCACGTAAGTAAATGCCATGCATGTGTCGCCCAGTTTGAGGAGACAAAGGTTCTTGGCAAACGTAAAGACAGGACGGCACAGATCAGCCTAGAAGCCTATTACATTAAGAAACTTGGTAATGAATGCATCAGCGAACCCTCTTTATCTCTGTTCGCGGCTGAGATTGAATTTTTCAGCGCTACTACCAGTTGACTCTGGCAAAAGTGTCTTTTCAAGTGTAACGCACGCCACCCCGCGCATGCGCCTTGATTTCCTTTCTTCTACCTTGTGTTTTCTTTTTCATTTTTATTAGCGTTCATTTCATTATCTCCCCCCCTTCGGCCTATGTATGGTGTTCCCTTCCACGAATAATGTCAGTTGATAGTTAGCGCTTGTGTGCGTGTGTCTCGCCTTTCTTGTCCTTGTATTTGTTTGCGCTAAAAACTCCTACATCAAGATGAACTGCCAACTCGCCCAACAGGAAGTTTTAATGCATTCAAAATTTAAGAAAATTCAAGCAAGCAGTTATTAAATTTTTCAGTCTTTGTCAGTGACAGATGGTCACCTAAAAAAAATTTATGGAGATTAAACATGCCATTCATTTTACAGCTGCTGATGAAGTAGTCCACAGCAAGACTGATGCGGTTGTTGCTTTTGATGAAGGTAAGCTCTGAACTGAAAATTGGTAGTCATTGCATTAAGCTGCGCTCTAAAAATTGAAAGGCATCGCATAGCCTTTAAACAGCCGATTGTTTGGCTGCTGTACTTAAAGAATAATTTAAAAAATTTTGTTGGTCTTTGTGGACAGAGTACAGTGCAGCTCTTTTGGCTCTTTATGACATAACTGGATAATTTGTAGCCATTGACAACCATGAGATTCAACAGAAAGCAATAGCATTTCCAAATATTTTATATGCAGTAGAAAAAAAATATCGTAAATATGTGGCAACAGTACATGTCAGTATCGTTCAACGTCAAAACAATTCGATCTTTGAGGAACGCCATAGCGGAAGCCACCGGAAATGGCCACCTTGGCTTCTTTAACATGCACTGACATTCGAGTGCAGCGGCTGGGATTGCTGTACATGTCATTCACCGAAGTTAAGTGATAAAGATAAACATGTTTGAATGAAATGTGCACCATGCTTTTTGCAGCTTCCAAACATATGTTGCAAAATGGTGCTGCTGACGGTGCCATCTCATCATCAGTGGCCACCGATGCTTGTATGTGTTTGATTAGCACATAATAAGTGCTTTTTCTCACCATGATTGATTCTGGATCTGTTAATGCAGTACATTATACGGTGAAGACAACAATCGCTCATTGTTAAGGTACAGTCGCCCTCTAAACCTTGGGTGAAAACTTTGAAGTTCCTTAAAAAGTGGAAAGGCCAACCTGCTTTAGCTCTATAGACATTTCAGTGCGGCATGTAAAGTCCAGTGTTGCAGTTAATGTGATGCTGTAATGATGCCAGTAATAATCAATGTGAGCAGTAATGATCACTATGAGCTTGCTATTTTAAAAATGTTCAGTCTCTGGCTATGACATCTGGTCACTTACCAAATTTATGGAGATTGAACATGCGATTCATTTTACAACTCCTAATGAACTTGTCCACAGCAGGATCGACTCTGTTGTCGCTTTATATTGTCACAGAAGCCAGTAAAACAGAGCGGGCTGATTTACTTTCACCTACGCAAAGGTACCGGCAAAAGAAGGCACGGAACCAAGTGGCGGGCGAGCACCGAGAGCGAAGAAGACGAGCGCGTGCCAGTCTCCCGAGCTCGCCACATGGCGGCGCCAGTAAGATGGCATTGCGGCATTGCCCCTCCCGGTGGAAAAGGCATCGTCCCGATGCCGAGTGGCGAGGTAGAGGATTACCGTAGTCAGCGAGGATGCCGCGTTCACAAAAAGCAGTTAAAGGAAGCAAAAAAAAAAAAGACACATGTAGCTTGACCTAGCGGGAGTAGAAGGGCTTCATCCTGGCGACATGTACGACTTCTGATTATGCTTGCCGTCGGGATAAGCGAACAGCTCCTTGCGGGATCACTTCGTAGGTGACGTCGCTGAGTTTGCGTTGTACTTCGTACGGGCCGAAGTAGCGGCGCAGAAGCTTCTCGGAGCGACCCCGCTGGCGAACAGGTGTCCACACCAACACCTGATCGCCAGGGTTGTAAATTACCTCTCTGTGACGAAGGTTATAACGTCGAGCATCTTTAACTTGCTGTGTCCGGACTCTCAACCTGGCCAGCTGGCGAGCGGGCTCGGCATGCTGCACGAATTGGTCAGCACCGGCAATCGATGGGTGGGCAACATCTGGCAGTAGCATTGCATCCAGCATGGTGACAGCTTCGCGACCGTACACCAAACGAAACAGTATGAAGCGGGTCGTTTCCCAGACGGCGGTGTTATAAGCAAATGTTGCATACGGTAGTATCTGGTCCCAGTTCTTATGATCTTCGTTGACGTACATAGAAAGCATATCGGCGATGGTCTTATTGAGTCGCTCAGTAAGGCGATTCGTCTGAGGGTGGTAAGCTGTTGTTCTGCGATGACAAGTGCCACTGAGCCGCATCACTTCCGGAGTTAGAGCTGAAGTAAATGCCGTGCCTCTGTCAGTTAAAACGATCGCTGGGGCACCGTGACGAAGGACCAGATTAAAGATGAGAAAGTTCGCAATATCAGTAGACGTGCCGCAGGGAAGAGCTTTTATCTCACATAGCGGGTTAGCTAATCTGTGGCGACTGTAATGTACCGGTTGCCCAATGATGACGTAGGAAATGGCCCGAGCAAGTCCATATCGACATGGTGAAAAGGTACTCGCGGAGGAACAATAGGATGCAGCAGGCTGGCCGGCTTGACAGGTAGTATCTTCCGACGTTGGCAATCACGGCACGTCCTAACATAGCGCTGCACAATAGCGGCAAGCTTGGGCCAGTAGTACTTTTGTTGTACTTGTGCCAAGGTGCGAGAAAAACCGAGACGTCTGGCAGAAAGCTTGTCATGGCATGCCTGCAAAACGTCGGTATGGAGCGGCGTTGGGACAACCAGCAGATACTGAACGTCTGTGGAAGCGTAGTTTTTTTGTACAGGACGCCGTCACGCAAGCAGAACGACGACAGGCCACGCCTGAAAAGGCGAGGCGGTGATGAAGCTGTTCCCTCGAGGTAATCGATGAGGGGCCGGAGGTCGGTATCGTCTCGCTGCTGTTAAGCAAGATCTGGCGTCGTGAGAGCGCCGAGAAAAACGGAGTCATCTGTTTCAATTGAAGAACACGGGATAGGTTCTCGGGATAGACAATCAGCGTCAATGTGTTTCTTGCCGGACTTGTACACAATAGTGACGTCGAACTCCTGTAAGCGGAGACTCCAGCGGGCTAACCGGCCTGAAGGATATTTAAGATTCGCTAACCAACAGAGTGAGTGGTGGTCGCTGACCACTCTAAACCACCGACCATACAAATGCGGCCGAAATTTTGTTACCGCCCACATAACTGCAAAGCGCTCCTTTTCGGTAGTAGAATAATTAGCTTCGGAAAGAGACAGGGTGCGGCTGGCGTAAGCAATCACCCGCTCAACGCCTTCTTGCCACTGAACTAGAACTGCACCGAGGCCAACGATACTGGCGTCGGTTTGCAATTCTGTGTCGGCCTCCTCGTCGAAGTGGCCAAGTACGGGCGTTGTTTGAAGGCGCTTGCCCAGCTCCTCGAAAGCCCTTTGCTGCTCGTCGGCCCAGGTGAAAGGCTGGTCGTCCTTTGTTAGACGAGTCAATGGTTCGGCTACTCGGGAGACGTCGTGCACAAATCTCCTGTAATATGCACAGAGGCCCAAACATCGACGCACGGAACTTGTATCAGTGGGGGTTGGGAAAGCAGCTGCGGCAGCCGTCTTCTCTTGATCGGGGCTAATTTCTCACGACACGACCCAGGAACCTGATCTGTTGAAATGCAAAGTGGCATTTTTCTGGTTTTAGTAAGAGCCTGGCCCCGCAGATGGCATTTAGCACGGCCGTCAATCGTTTCAGGTGCTCCACGTAGGTCGCGGAGAAAATGACAATGTCGTCATGGTAGGCGAGGCACGTCTGCCATTTCAGACTGGCTGGGACAGTGTCCATCATTCTTCGAAAGGTTGCGGGAGCGGAACACAAACCGAAGGGAAGCACCTTAAATTCGTACAGTCCGTCAGGAGCAATGAACGCGGTCTTCTCTCGATCACGTTCATCGACATTGATCCGCCAGTACCCACTGCGTAGATCGAGCGATGAAAAGTATCGGGTGTGGTGATGTCGGTCGAACGAGTCGTCGATTCGAGACAATGGGTAGACGTTCATTTTCGTAATTTTGTTGAGCCTCCTATAGTCGACGCAGAATCTGAGTGTTCCGTCCTTTTTAGTGACCAGCACCACTGGTGAGGCCCATGGGCTTGTGGACGGCTGGATCACATCATCGCGGAGCATTTCATCAACTTGCGCCCAAATAGCCTCTCGTTCTTTCGCCGATACTCGGTAAGGGTGTTGGCAGATAGGGCATTCGGTGGGATCAACTATAATTCGATGTTTGGCTACTGACGTCTGTTTCACTTTGGAAGCGGCGGCAAAGCAGTCACCGTAAGTGTCCAGAATTGCTTGAAGGCGGCGTTTCTGGTTAAGAGACAAAGCAGGATTCACGTCAGTTTTAACAGTATGTCCAGTGCTCTCGGGAGGATTCTCTTTGGCTAGCGAAAGGGCGCAATGGGCGGAGGGCGCCTTGACTTCGTCAAAATAAGCGATGGCTGTATCGTGCGGTAAATGGCGTTGTTCGGCACTAACGTTCGTTAAAAGCAGTTCAGCTCGTTTATTACTCATGGCAAAGACCCCCCGATCGACGCAGACTTGTTGGCTCAACAATAAATTTACGTTCGTTTCCGCGAGGCCTTGAAGGGCGGGAGGGTTGTCGCAGTGCACTATAACAAACAAGCCGGTGCGTGGATACAGAGTGACATGGTCGTCGCAGACTCGGAAAACTGGCCTGCCTGCGTGGTCGTCGCTGGGCCGTGTGTACTCGTCGGAAATTGCGCGGTGAGTGGAAAAATACACCATAAAATCAGGGAGGTCGATGACTGCGTCGTTTTCTCTAATAAAATCTAGGCCGAGAATCGGGTCCTTGACGCACTCTGCTAGCACAACGAAGCAACACGAGAAAGTTACGTGGCGAATCTCGACGCGAGCGGTGCACACTCCGAGCGGCGTTACCACGTGTCCTCCGGCTGTCCTTATAGGGGCTCCGTGCCAGGGAGTCAGGACTTTTCGCAGAATGGTAGCAAGGCCATGACTCATAACGCAAAATCAACGCCGGTATCTACAAGGGCGGCCGTGTGGTGGTTATCAACGACGATCGGTATCTCGGCGGAAGGTAGCTCACCGTCGGCAAAGGACGGCGTGTCAGGGATCGTCGGGCTGAAGGGTCGTTCGTTGCGTCGAATTGCGGCGTCAAAGGTAAGCTTCTGCGATCGGCGGGAGGTCGTCGGACTCATTGGTCGTGCGGTGCGTCGATTGGGGGCATCGGAGGAAAGCTTCGGCGATCGTCGAAAAGTGGTCGGACTGTTGGTCGGAGCGAAGAGTCGGAGGTCGGTCTGGGTGATCGAATCGGTGAGCGGAGGATGTTGGTCATAGTGTTCATCGACGGCGGCCCTACCCCCGAGGGTCGCCGTATTCAGTTTTCCCGGTTCGGACTTGGGGACTGCCTGAAGGAAGAACGGCGGCGGGGGGAAAACTGTTGCGGCGATGGTGACTTGGACTGGCGTCGCTGGAGGGACGCAGGTGGGACGTTATGGCTGAGGTATTGGTCAATTTCCTGAGGTCATTCGCCATAGCGCGGCCGAGGAGCATACGGTGAAATTCCGCGCAAGCCAATCCGACGGTACGGGCAGTGACGCAGTACGTGACCGGCTTTGCTGCAGTGAAAGCACAAAGGTTGATTGTCTGGCGTGCGCCACGCGTGTACTTTGCGAACGGGTGGTCGAGTGCCAGGCACACCAGTCGAAACTGGATATCGGGGTGCAGGATGAACGGGAGGAGCAGGGTTGCAGGGTGCCGATGGTTCTTGCACAGGGGTACGCAACACGTCGCTATACGTCATGATGTACGGCGCAGGCGGCTGGGGTGATGGTACTGATGGCACTGCTTGGCGGAGCTCTTCGCGCACAACATCCGAGATGCCCCCAACACGCGGGTGTTGCTCGAAAGAGGGCAGCTTTTGCAGCTCTTCGCGCACAGTGCTTCGGATGAGTTCACGAAGGGCTTCACTATCTTTTCCGGCAATCGGCAAGCGGAAGTCCACAGCAGCGATGTTCGCAGAGTGATCAAAATGTGCAAATCGCTGATTCAGGGCACGCTCGATGCTTGTCGCTTCCATCGTGAAATCAGCCACAGTACATGGAGGGTCACGTACAAGGCCAGCAAGCAACTGCTCCTTGACGTCTCGCATAAGGTGCCACACTTTCTTTGCCTGCGACATAGCCGGATCCGCCCGGTTGAAAAGCCGAGTCATTTCTTCGACAAACATGGCAACGCTCTCATTGGGCCGTTGTGATCGGGACTGTAGACCAAGTACAGCCATCTTTTTTCTTGCATCGTTGCCAAATGTTCCGAGCAACTGCCGCCGGAAATCCTGCCAAGTGGTAATGGCAGCCTCATGGTTTTCGAACCACATCTTGTCGGCATTTTCTAGTGCGAAATAAATATTGCGAAA
Organism: Amblyomma maculatum; assembly: GCF_055883805.1. Taxonomy (NCBI): domain Eukaryota; kingdom Metazoa; phylum Arthropoda; class Arachnida; order Ixodida; family Ixodidae; genus Amblyomma; species Amblyomma maculatum. The sequence continues at coordinate 59,190 of NW_028146822.1, read as the reverse complement.
TTTTGGCCCCTTGTCCCACGCATTAAACACTGCGACCCGGTCGTAGCTGGTCAACCAGTTCTCCACATCTTCAAACTTGTCGCCATGGAATGGCGAGGGCATACGCGGAGTATGACAGATCAGTGGTTGGGCACTCACGGGAAGCTGAATGGTCTGGCTTGCCGCTGTAGTCATCATGGTTCGCGGTGGAGAAACAAGGGAACCACACTCGGGAGCTAAGCCTCTTAAGCGGCGGCTTTCCTTGTGCACAGGTGTGTCCACGGCGTGTAGATGGGCGTAGGGGGCACCCAGAGGGTCTTCGTACATGGTATATATACCCAGCACCTCCACCAGAAATGTCACAGAAGCCAATAAAACTTAGTGGGCTGATTTACTTTCACCTACGCAAAGGTACCGGCAAAAGAAGGCACGGAACCAAGTGGCGGGCGAGCACCAGAGCAAAGAAGACGAGCGCGTGCCAGTCTTCCGAGCTCGCCACATGGCGGCGCCAGTAAGATAACTTTGCGGCTATATGAAGGCAATTTATGAATTGAAGTCCAATAGTGACAACATTGTAATAAACGTTCTGCATTCTGAAAATTGATAGGGATCAAGGAGACTTCGAACTGTTAGTTGTTTAGCTGCTTGCCAAATAAGTCTAAAAAATTTATGGATCTTTGTCGAGACTATGTGTGCAGCACTTTTGGCAGCTTATCACATGATGACGGGGTTATTTCTGGTCACTGACGACCATGAGTTTTCGACTAAACTCGACATATGCCAAATATTGATATGCACTAATATGTATGCTTTAAAGTTTTAAGTGCGGAGCAGCTGTACATGCGATGTCATCCATCAGAGTTAAGCTATGGCAAAGTGTCTGAATGTATAGTGCGGAATGCCTCTTGCAGCTCCCGGACGAATGGTGCAAGGCGATGCTGCTGAGGATGCCGCCTCATCATCAATGGCCGCCGGTGCTTGTAAGTTTTTGACTAGCACCTAAGTGCTTTATTTAATCATGATAGGGTTTAACGCCCCAAAATGACTCAGACTATAATAGGGACGCCGCATTGGAGAGTGCCAACAATTTCAACCGCCTGGGATTCTTTTACGTGCACTGACATCATACTGTACACAGCCATGTTGATTTCCACCTCCGCAGCATCTACTCTATCCATCTTTGAGTTGGATAGAGTACAAGCCCCAACAGTTGCTTCAGCTTCGTCGTCTCTCCCTCTATTTTCCATCGTCGTCCTCTTCGGTGGCATATACGCAACATTACCCCGCCACGAAAAGCATCGTCCCGGTGCGTACTACATCGGGGAACTACAGCTGGAGTGGTAAGGCTTCATGCGAGCGACATGAACGATTTCGGAACGTGGCATATCGAACTGTCGGCGTGGGTGCACAAGACTGACTTCGTATGTAACAGAAGTGACTGGCCGTAAAACACGGTAGGGGCCTGTGTACCGCGGCAAGAGCTTCTCACAGAGCCCAACTCTACGAGCGGGAGCCCAGAGCAAGACGAGAGTGTCCGGAGAGTAGTGGACATCACAATGTCTAGAATCATGGCCTTGTTTTTGGGAGTTCTGGAAAGAAGCCAGTGGGCGGCGAGAAACAACACGGGCGGCATCAGCTCGGGATAATGCATCACAAACATAGGAGCTTACCTCAGCGGTGTGAGGCAGTACGCGGTCAAACGGAAGAGAGGGGTCACGGCCGAGCAGAAGATAGAAGGGCGAGTAGCCCATTGTATCGTGACGGGATGAATTATACACAAACGTAACAAATGGTAAAGTAATATCCCTGTCATGGTGATCAGCCGATGCATACATTGACAGCATGTCCGTGAGTGTGCGATTTAGACGTTCGGTAAGGCCGTTCGTTTGTGGATGGTAAGCGGTGGTGAAGTAGCGCTTAATAAATCAGTATCGGAGAATTTCTTCGACTATTCGAGCAAGAAAGCAACGGCCACTGTCAGTGAGCAGCTGGCGTGGAGCACCGTGAAGCAAGATAACTTCGTGGAGGAGAAACGCATCCACGTCAGTTGCACAGCTGGTGGGTATCGGTCGTGTAACGGCATAACGCGTAGTATAGTCCGTAGCCACCGCAATCCATTTATTCCCCAAGCCGAGAGAGGGAAAATCCCAAGGCGATCAAGGCCAACTCGATAAAATCGGTCTATTGGGATGTCGATATGCTGTAGGGATCCAGCAGGCACAACCGAGGGCTTCTTCCGCAGCTGACACCTGTCACAAGAAGCCACGTAACGACGAACAGAGCGGTAGAGGCCTGGCCGCAGGAAGCGCTGGCGGACGCTGTCGTACGTACGAGATACGCCAAGATGACCTGCAGTGGGCGCGTCATGCAGCTGCTGAAGAACGATGGCACGCAGGTGTTCGGGTACTACGAGCAGAAGCTCAGCGCCATCTGGTCGCATATTCCGCCGATATAAAGTGCCGTTGTGGAGCACAAACAAAGCAAGAGTGGCGTCAGGGTGATCAGTGCCGAGGTGGTTGATAATGCCGCATAGCTTGGGATCTAAGCGCTGCTCATGACGAATGTTTAAAAGGTCAGAGATGGACAGCACACAGGTGTCATCGTTACACTCGATTTCTGGCGGCAGATCTACCGGGTTGCAGGACAGGCAATCGGCATCAGTGTGTAGTCGGCCGGACTTGTGAACGACATAAAAGGTGTATTCCTGAAGACGCAGCGCCCAACGCCCAAGACGACCAGTAGGGGCCTTCAGTGTAGAAAGCCAACATAAGGCGTGGTGGTCTGTGATGACGCAGAACTGGCGGCCAAACAATTAAGGGCGAAACTTTGTAATGGCCCACACGATGACTGAACACTCACGTTCTGTGATTGAATAATTCCGTTAAGCCGCTGAAAGAAGGCGACTGGCATAAGCAATGACTAGAGTGCGGCCCATCTGCTGTTGGGCGAGAATGGCGCCAATACCGTGGCCACTGGCGTCGGTGCGTACCTCCGTTCGTGCTGAGGGGTTGAAGTGTGCCAGGACGGGCGGGTTGGTGAGGGCTGCGATGAGCGCAGAAAAGGCTTGAAATTTTCTTGGCCCCAGCAAAATGGAACATCCTTCTTCAGAAGAAGTGTGAGTGGACGAGCCGTGTCCGCAAAGTTGGGGACAAACCGCTAAAAATACGAGCAGAGGTCAAGACAACTACGAACGCCACGTGGTTTCCTGTGCTAGCCTTCTACCCCGCACCTCCACCAAGATGATACGGGGCAGAAGGCTAGCACAGGAAACCACAGCAGGTGATGAGCAAGCGCTCACAGCACAGTACAGCAGAACACAGCAAGTGTTGTTGTTGTTGTCCAAATAACTTATGGCACATACCCACAGAGGGGGATCGGCCAAGAATTGGGTAGCAAAGAATATTTTTTTTTTAATATACTTGCATAAAAAGAAATATATATATATATATATATATATATATATATATATATATATATATATATATATATATATATATATATTAATAATAATTTGAGGGGTAGAGGAAACGAAACAAAATGGGAAATAAGTGAAATATAATATGAAAAGTGGTAACACTCACGGGAGATTGACACTATATTTGTAGGACAAGTGATGTTTTAATATTTAGCAAGGAAAACGATTTGAGTGCAGTAAAAAATTTTGCATTGCGGTAAAAATAGACCTGTGACTGTGCCCAAGGATGGTGGCGCCAAATGATAACAATGTCGGGCTGCTTAAACTAAGGCCAAGCTGTTGCAATGGCCTTTCCATCAACTGTTTTCTCAGCGTAGTAAAGCGGCGGCAAAACAATAAAAAGTGATCTAATGTTTCTTGTTCACCGCAAAATGCGCAGACGGGAGACATTGCCAAACCAGACCTGTGAAGATAGAAATTTAAAGGTGGGATGCGGCATCGCAGCCTTGTTAGTGAAATCTCAAGTTGCCGTGAATGACATAATTTTCTATTCCAAGAATAATTTAGATGCAGGTAGTCCTCAGATCTTAAAAGATGTCCGTTTTTCATATTTAATAGAACGTTTCTTCGAAACCTCGCTGCGGTGATGTACGCGGTCGCCGGAAGGATAGATAATACGGGGCCATTAAGGGACTCTTTTGCTAAATTGTCAGCATATTCATTTAAATCCACATTGCTGTGGCCTGGTACCCATACCATATGTACAATTTTCAAATGTTTTGGGATCAGGGAGACAAAGGTTTTTACTATTGCAGAATCCACCGACGAAGAGAGAGATGAACACAATGATAGAGAGTCGGAAATTACTGCCACTTTAGAAAAAGAGGAGTCTAATTTACGTAGAGCGAGTACCACCGCCAGAAACTCCGCCTCAAAAATTGGGGTGAAGTCCGGAAGCCGGACAGAAAAAGACCAGTCTAAATGTGGACAATATATACCCACTCCCGCCTTTTCATTACTTTGAGATGCGTCAGTAGCTACAACTAAACTAGCAGAAAGACTTCTTAAATGATCTTCTAATAATCCGTTTAGAATAACGGATGATAAGTTTTTAGCATTATTCGGGAATATGTCGTCAAAGACAATTTTAATAGATGAACCGATGGTTTGTATGGGTAGAATACTAGGAAGGGAAACATTTAAGGGGTCCAGCAAATTTTTTACCATAACAACCTGCGGGGTGTGAAATTTAGACCAATGGACACCGAAAAAGGAGGTCGGTTGACAGCAAAAAATAGACATAGATCGGTGAAACTCTGATTCATATATCCTTAAGTACGTCTGAACGGTTAGAATTTGTAATCTATATATCAAGGGTGGAATCCGGGCTTCAAGGTAGAGCACATTGTTGGCAACAAATTTTGGAAGTCCCATACACAAACGAAGCGCTTCTCGCTCCAAAAGAACAAGCGGTCGAATTTTATAAGCTGCTGATCCAGAAAATAAGACTGAACCGAACTCTAAAATTGGACACACATACATAACATAAATCATTAAAAGGACATCTCTCCGCATTCCAGACCTGGGACGACTAATTCGGCGCAACATGCCCACGGCCCGAGCCCCTTTCGTAGCAATATGGTTAATGTGGGGCTGCCATGAAAGATTATCATCATAAGTGACCCCTAAATACTTTAATGATTTAACCTGTGGTATAATTTGTTGCTGATACATTACAGACAGACTTACAGAATCTTTTATATTAAATACGAGGACTGCGCTTTTGTTGACATTTAATGTGAGATGCAAGCCACACAACCAATTCTCAATAGAGTCTAGGTACGTTTGCAAGTGGAGATAAAGGGATTGAATATCCGATGCAGTTACAAAAAACGCAATATCATCAGCATATACGTAAGTGCGAACGTCATGATTAACAGGTATTGAGCTGAGTAGTATATTGAAAAGGACTGGTGAAAGGACTGCTCCTTGCGGCACTCCCCTGGCTTGCTTATATCTGCCAGAATGGACGCCATTTAATGCACAGTAAAACTCTCGGTTTTGGAGGAATTCGGATATCCAGGCTACTAAATAATGTGGAAACTGAAGAGATTTTAATTTTTGCAATAGAATGCTATGCTCAACGCTATCATAGGCCTTGGCTATATCTAGCGTTATCAAGGCAGCGTGCATTTTTTGGCGCCGCGCTAGAAGAACTCGACTCTCGAGATCAGCATGCGCATTCCAGATGGAACACTTTTGACGGAAACCAATTTGGCAAGGACTGAGGATATTTTCTTTATTCATGAATTCCGAAACACGTATAAGTATGACTCTTTCAATTAATTTTACAATGTTTGATGTTAATGCAATTGGTCTTATATTATCAATAGACAAGGCACCGCCTTTATTCTTAAGTAAAGGAATTATTTTGGCAAGTTTCCATTCTGGGTGTATCCAAGCATGTTTAATGGAATAATTTACTAGCTCTAATAACGTCTGAGGTGACTCGTCAAAAAGAATTTTTAACATTTTTGAAGTTACTTTATCAGGACCGGGAGCAGCGGCTGGTAATCTCGTAACTATTGGAGTAAGCTCAGAAACGGAAATTTGAGGATCATAATTAACAGGTTCCATTGGCATTACAGATATCGAGCCCGAAGGTAGTGCAGACGAGAAACGTTTCTCCAGTCCTTTGGCAATTTTTTCAATTGTGTCTATTGCTTCATGGGGAGTCAAAATAAAGGAATGTAGATTTTGTGCTTGCGGAATCTTTTTCCGCGAGCGTAAAAAACCAAAAAGTGCAGTTCGATTGCCTGATTTAGAGAGGAAATCAAAATGCTTTGCATCATACTCGTCCTTCGCTTTTGCAACTGTACGTTTAAATGTAGCTGCAATGAACTTGTAATCCTGCCAGTTTTTCGGGCACTGGTTGTGGAGAAGCTTTTTCCATGCCGCCTTTCTACGTCTGTAATCTCGGGAACAATCAGCATTCCACCAAACAGCTGAAGTATTCACCTTTGAGCTCCGTACCAAGATCTCAGACTTCTTACGGCAATCCTCAATCACCGAGCATAAGCGTTTTGATTTTTGTTCTTTATCCGTGTTAGTCAATGATTCAAGATTAGAGCGTAACGTTGACTGAAAGTTATTATAGTTGATAAATGACCTCAACTGAGAAGTCGCTGGAGTTACAGGGTGATTAACCTCAAACGCAATCGGTATGTGGTCACTAGAGGTGCCACAATCAAGTGTTGACCAATTATTAACGAAGAGACTGGGAGAGGTAAAAGTTAAATCTAACACAGATTGACTGTGTTTTCTTATAAAAGTGGCCGAACCCGAATTTCTACAGAAAAAGTTATTATTTGTTACCCAATCCCAAAGACGCTTGCCACAACTATCTGTCTTGTAGCCCCATGACACATGATGCGAATTAAAATCACCAGCCAGAAGAACTGAGTTTCGACAATTAACTAATAGCAGATCTAGAGGTTTTGTATCTTGTACACCGCTAGGGAAATAAGCATTCACTAATGAAAACGGACAGTGCCCTGGAATTTCAAAGTCTAGGGCCAATAACTCACAATCTATAGAAGATAACTGGAAAGAAATCCTAGCCCTGTGACAGAATTTTGTACAGACAAATATAATTAAACCTCCTCCTTTTGATTGGCGATCTTGTCTGAATGAATTATAATTTTGTAAACAGAAATGCTTTTCAGCTGTTAGCCAAGTTTCTTGCAAAATAATTATATGTGGATTATATTGAGAAGAAATGTAAACTAAATCTGTTGAAGCTGTTAGAATTGAACGACAGTTCCACTGGATAACTCTTAGTGCCCCTATGATTGTGGAATCTTGGCAGCCGCAACTGCCTGCCCCAAAATATTATCCTTTGGCTTTAATGTATGCTGATGTTTCTTTGATTTTGGTTGGGACCGCGGAGAAGAATGATTGGACATGGGAGACCCACACCGTTTTAAAATTCTTACATCTGATTCTACCATCTCTGCGTCATTAATGTTTTCATCGTCATCTGGAGGAGCAGCCCTGTTAGGCGAAACAACAGCAGTGCTTTCAATCGGTTGAGAGCTTTCAGAGGGCATATTTGCTATGAAAGGGGCTGTTCCTGATTGCAGGGCTTGCGTTAGCTGAACTGCCAGAACGTTAGAAAAACACTCTGTGACAGTAGAAACTATTCGGTCGACCATTTTAGTCATTGATGATTCCACTGCAGTCATTATCGCCTTTGAGATTGATGCATCCAGAGGCACACCTGATCGGGCTGATACACCTGCATAACCGTGTAATCGTTCCTTAACCTCTGTTAAAGCGTCACGACGCGAACAGCGTTTTCTATCTATTACCTCCAGAATTTGCAGCTCCTGTTTTCGAGATGGACACTCCAAGGAGTTTGCAGCGTGGGCTCCACCGCAAAGGCAGCATTTATCGTTTTGTTGTGAACAAGATGACGAATGATGACCATCGCCACATTTGGAACACCGCACGGAGGACTTACAACCACGAGCACTGTGACCATATCGCCAGCAATTAGTGCACTGCAGTGGCTTAGATTTAAGAGGCTCCACACGGAAGATCAATGGCCATGCTTTTATCTCTGACGGGCATGAAGTTCCCGCAAATGTGGCAATCACCGACTCTGTTGGTACCCGCGTATTATTAACCTCCCGGCTGCAACGATACACCGCTACCACACCAGCCGCCGAAAGAAGATCGAGGGTCTCAGCTGGAGTTAAAGAAGAGTCTACTCCTCGGACTAATCCCTTTGTGCATGCAAGATGAGTAGGGATAAAGCTGCTCACCTGAAGCGATCCAAATGAATTGCATTTAAGCAGATCCTTCACGCAATTGAGATCTGGAGATCGGCACAGTATCCCGCCGCGCCCAAACTGCCTCACTTCTGTGATTGAGTCATACAGGGTAGAGGCTGCCTGGAGAGCAGCTCGAACAGTCCCAGGGTTATTCATTTTAATAAATCCGCCATCCTTGGGCACTAGCGCCACAGGAATGTTTGGAACGCCAGATCGTTGGAACGCTTCCAGAGGTAGATCTTGAGGAGTAATGAAAGCCGACCAGGGGGAGCGCCCCTGGCCGGGAGACTGCGTAGACATCACTTTACAGTTACAATCTCTCTGCGAGCGTTATCAACACGGTGAAAAGCGCAAATGCGCAGGGGAAAACAGAAAAAGAGGACTAGCCGCCCAATACTTAGCCGAATCACGCCTTCTGCTCGTAGCGTAGCGGATACGATGTTCTGCTTGCCCGGTTCTTATTCTGGTGACCGAGGTGTTTGGCAAGCCCCAACAGTTGCTTCAGCTTCGTCGTCTCTCCCTCTATTTTCCATCGTCGTCCTCTTCGGTGGCATATACACAACAATATTATTAGTTCAGTGAGGGGTCATCGTTGCCTCCTATATCAGACCAACATTGCCCAGCCAGTTTGCTGTGGGTGAGAATTGAGAATAAACCATTGTGCTACCAAGCTTAGAGGTAACGTATTTAACAGAGTATACTCTGTGGCCACTTGGCCAGAACAGAGTATACTGAGGCCAGTTGGTCAGACATAGTTCAGCGAAAAACATAGCGTTAAGACAGGACTAGAGAGATGAGGACAGGTCAGAGCTACAGTAGAAGAAATGAAATTTAACAGAGTATAGTGTGGGGCCAGTTGGTCAGACATAGGTCAGACATAGTTCAGGTAACGTATTTCTGGTATGAAGACAGCGTTTATCTATGCTTGCTCTGAAGAATCTCTTACATTAAGGGGACAGGCAGTGTTGCGTGAATTGATTTATGTGAATTTGAAGGTAACATCTGAGAAACCTCCAAACAGAAATTCTGAGAGTTGAACATCTGAGAACTGGTGGTGATGTTTTTTTTTGGGTGAGGGGGGGGAGTGTCCATGTGAACCGAATAGTAACAACGCACCAGACGTCTAAAAAATTGCCATGGATGGCTGCGCAGCAGCCAGACCATCTCCTTCCGCATGACACTGTACCATACCATTTGTTGTTGTTTTTTTATACGTGTCAATACCCCGCTAGCACTAGACTCATGAGATTTACGTTTGCCTTGTCCAAAAGCGGGACATTTATTGAACGTTTTAAAAGTGTACATGTGCAACATACGTGGGCGCTCTGCTATTGGTAGTATTGAATAAAAATGAAAAATGTAGCTTTTCTGAAACAGACAGTAATGAAAGTAAATAAAAGAATGTAGTAGCGGCCACTTGCAAATGCAGCAAAATCTCAATAATTCGGTTTTCAACGAAAATATTGAACACTCCGATAATTTGATTTATAGAATGACCCTAAATTCTGGCCGAAAACAGTTTGCACTGCATCAATTTTATTTGATGAACACTTCGAACATGGTTGTCTATACATTAGAGATAAAATCTAAGTGACAACAACGATTCTTCTTGGTTTCAAGTGCTTTGTTTTGTGCACACTGGCGGGAGTATTGAATAATTACTTCAAATATGCATGTTACACAGCGGCCCTTTCTCCAGTGCGAAGAAGTAGCAGAGCTGCCTCGTTAAAAATATCCCCGTTGTGTTTAAAAAATACTTGGCTTCACGGTCTGCAACTGCAGTGGTGAAGCATCTTCAAAACGGAATGATTCTGCTGAACTTGGCGTACGCAGAGTAGAGGACGCACGTGAATGGAAAGAGATAAAATTATGAGTAGGCATTGGAACGGCGTGATGCCGTCCCGAAAACAACGAACAGGTCAGTAAAAAAGTGCTCCTTCTTCAGTTAAGAAGAAGTAACTTAAAAGATCGGTGATGCACATTGCATTGCCTGAAACCGCATGACTGGTAACATCAGTCACAGAAAGTTTCCGAAGTACAGGCAGACTGAGAGGCGAGCAGTTGTGGCAGATGGTTGGAGTGGTTGACCTGAGAATTGGGTGGGGAAACCACTGCCACCCACCATGGGGAGAACTCTTAAGTTAGGCGTCTTGTATATCTTAGCTTTGGCACACAAACCATAACTGCTGCATTGCAATGCTGGTATTAAATATTGGGAAAAAGCCAACATGCTTTCACGTATGCAACAAGCTGCTCATAAAATTTGGTTTGAGAGGGAAAGAATAATGTTTCAGTTGGAAAAAAAAACTTTGTTTGTGTGACAAACTGGTGAACTGTTGTAACATGTTTTTCTTTCAGAGGCTTCTGTGGCCCTCCTGGGCATGCCCATGTCACACCAGCCTGCTGCAGTTACCGCAGAACTGGATGAAACCAGAGATGATCTCTTCAGCTAGAACATCACTCCATGAGGCGCAGGCAGCAGCCGCTTATTGGACGCAGAAGTATGAGAATGCACAAGAGCACAATCTCATTAAGCAGCCCAGGCAATGCCAGTATTAAACTGTCCTGCCATCATACTCTGTGTTCGAATGCCTGTGCAGGGTATTTAATTCTGCCATGCCGCATAGTGTTAAAGGACCTTTATGTGTCCCCAACAGGGCAGACGATTTTCTGATGGTCTTTGTACGGCTGAGGACAGGGATGCCTGTCAAAGAGGTCGTACTAAACTTCAGTGTCACAGCGTCTTACTTCAGCAAGACTTTTTCAAAGTTGATTCTTTTCCTCCAGTGGGCATTGAAACAAATAACGCGTTTTCCATCACTACAGGAGGTGCAGTGTAATCTGCCGAAACACTTCAAGGAATTCGCAGACACACTTCTTATAGTAGATGGTATTGAAATAAGGTTGCAAACACCATCCAGTATGGAGGTCTAAAAACAGACATTTTCGCCATACAAGCACGGCAACACTTTGAAGTTTTTATTTGGCGCTACACCTGATGGGTACATCTGTTTCCTATCCAAAGTATGGGGGACAGGTGTCCGATAGAGAAATGGTAATACAGAGTGATCGAGTGACCTTCATTGTACCAGAAGATGCCATTATGGTCGATAAGGGCTTCAATATTGCTGACCTCCTGCGACATGACAGAAAAATGCACATGCCTCTGTTCAACAGGCCATCACTAGACCAAATGAGCGCGAGTGATGTCCTGAAGACGAGAAAAATAGCGAGTGCCCGTGTGCACATTGAGAGGGTCATACGCAGAATTAACGAATTCCACATCTTAGATAGCGGCTATCCACTGAATATGACAGATGTCGCCAATGCAATCATTCAGACATGTGGCTACTTGAGCAACTTTAAGCACCCGATAATAAATGTAGCTAGCTGATCCTAGTCTGAAAACAGCGCTAACAGAGACGAAGCAGAGACAGGGACACGGCGCTGTCCCTCTCTCCGCTTCGTCTCTGTTAGCGCTTTTTTTAGCCTCTGATCATGCACCAACCAGCCCAAATTTCCACCCTTTTGTAGTTAACTGAATTTGAGGACACAAGCGTAAGCCATTGAAGATCTCATTATGACATACATAGCAAGGGAGTCAGAATTTTAGTTCTTGCAATAACAGTTACAAAATATGTAAGGCTTAAATTTGTAAATGGGCTTAATATCCTGTCATCTGATTCTCCTTTGCTCGTGCCGTGTAGCTGTGCCGCTGCCCCTCGTTCGCAATAAAGACCTTGGAGAAATACCGTGTAACCGAGGTATAAGTGATACTGAAGCACAGGTCTCTGGCTTTATGCAACCATAGGAGTCATTAACGTGCGACGATATCACAAAGGCACTTTGGCTCCATCAAAATGTGTGAGCTGCAGCCAGGATTCAGCACTGTGACCTGGGCCCACATTCCGAGTTTGCGTCGTTATTAAAAGTGCCGCTATCTCTTCGACCTCGAGTCATTTGATTGCTAAAAATACCGGAACGTGATGTTGCTGCCTCCTCCGCTTCCGTCGTGGCAGCAACCGTTTCCGGCGTTTCGAACGATCAGATGACTCGAGGTGACGTGAGATAGCGGCACTTCAATAACGACGCAAACTCGAGATAGCTTAGGAGAAAAACATTACAGCCACTGAAGGTCAGCAATAATTGCAGCTAATTTACGTTTGGTTATTGAGGGACGCCATAGTGGAAGGCTCCAGAAATTTCTGCCACGTGGAACTTTTTGTAGATTATTTGCTTCATTGCCCACTGGAGGAAAGGCATCAAGATCGCACATTATACTTTTTTTTTCTTCTTTTTGAGCAAGCTTGCCATAAGGCATATTTAAAAACCCATGTAAATTATTTTCCGTACGGAACCGGAGATTGCTCTTGCTCCTGTAGTTGTATGTGAGCCATTTAGAGAAGTCCTCTTCCCTGTTGCGGTTAGTCCCACTTCCTGCAGAATCTGTGTCCTTGATGCCCTTGTCCCTGCGCAAGTCCACAGCAGGGGGTTTGGTTTGGTTTGGGGGGTTTTAACGTCCCAAAGTGACTAAGGCTAGAGACGCCGTAGTGAAGGACTCCGGGAATTTCGACAACCTGGGGTTCTTTAACGTGCACTGACATCTCACATCCCCTTCAGCAGCTGATGTGGAACACTTCAGGCATGTAGTGGGCCCAATGTCTTCTTAAGATTCCCATCGGCATGTTACCGACGGGGTAAGGGCCGCCCCAGCTTTCTTCCTTCTAAGGAAAACCTCCTCCATTCTTGTTAAGTTATGAGGGAGGGGGAAAGTACGCAGGGGATTGAGGGCACATGTACTTCTCTTTAAACAAGATGCTAAAGTGGGAACAGCAGAGCGGGCATTAAAATGGGGCCTGGTGGTAGTTGGGGGGGGGGGGGGGTGAATTTTGTGTTTAGAACTGCGTGTGTTAGTGAGGTGGTCACCTTTTCTCTGCTCAGCGTTCTCAGCATCCTCTTGTGTCCAATGTATCTGGATGCTTATCTTTGTTATTTTTATTGTGTGCGTGGATTTCCTGGGTTACACATAGTATCTTAGTCAATTTCCTCAGTTGTTTTAAGGCGGCTAAGGAGTCTATATAGATGTGGACTTCTGTTATGGAATCCGTTTCATTTATGGCCTCCATAGCATCGCATATTGCGTAAAGTTCTATCACAAGCGGGTCCGGGTAATCAGATACATATTCGTTATGTACTTTTAGTTCACTGTGTGCTGGGCTAGTAGCTGATGTTCTACCGCCATTTTCTATAATCGATGAGTCCGTGTATGCAATACACGTAGCTGGAAGTATATCAACCAGAGGTCGAGATGTTGCCTCTTGTTCAAATAATTCTGCCAACGTATTCGGCTGTGCGAATTCTTGGAGAATAGGGATTGGAGTAAGTTTTGGCAAGGCCGTGAGTATGCGCATTGCGTTTCTATTGCCATTGCCAATTGTTGCCAATTCCACCCGCTGCCGCCTCGTGAGTCTTTGAAATTGGGCCTGGTATAGTATCCCTCCTTGAGCAGCCCTACACAGCCCTCCTTGAGCAGTGCCGCCATGTTCACCGTTCTACCTCGTTCTACCACCCGCAAGCAAATGGCATTACAGAACGTTTCAACCACACCTTGACTAACATGCTGGCCATGCATGTCGCGTTCGACCACTCAAACTGGGAGCGGCTTCGCCCTTTCGTCATGTATGCTTACAATACTGCCATGCAAAGCACGATCGACTTTGCCCCCTTTTTCCTTCTCTACGGCCGTGAGCCTATCTCTACAGTGGACACGGATTATCCCGTGATGCCTCTGAACTGATCTCAATCTCGTTAGCGGCAAGATATCCAGAAGAATGTCCAAGCTTGCCCGTTCACAACCCAGACTCAGTCACTATAAGTCGCTTCGAGCATCGACATGACCAGCTCCTTCATACACCAAAAACTCCCTCGTGTAGCATAGGGTTCCTCCTACCGCTTCCGGCCTCTCTGCCACATTTGCTTCCAAAATTCCAAATACCAGGGCCCATATAGTGCTATTTATCAGACATCTCCAGTGAACAACATTATTGAACCGCGTGCGCCGGCGCTGGATATGCATCGCCGCAGGTGTGAAAATGTGCACATTGACCGCCTTAAGCCCTGTTATGAATCGCCTGTTTTGTCAACGCCAATAGTTGGAAAGATGCATCCTTTTTCTCCCGGAGGTAATTGTGTTGTTACACCAATGCTCGGTGATTGTCGTAAAAAGACGAACGTAGGTCAAAAGTGCGTGCGTGCTGAAAAAAAGACGACGGATAAAGAAGATGAAGCAAGAAACTCGGTTTCTAGTTGAGCGCTTGGCAGAGCTCCGCCCACCTGAAATAGAACTTACCCTTACCCTTCGCTCACCCGCTTCTCCCATTCGGGCCGCGCGGGTACCGGTGCGAGGATGCCCCAATACCCTTGCGTTCAGTAAGTTTTCTCGACGAGGTGCAATAACGCTATCGCGTTCCACTCTTGAAGGCGAAGCTTAAGCGTCCTCCAAATTTTTCCCACACGCTGCACTGAAACTACTACTCAGACACCCAGGCCCTATTGTCCAAACCAACTTTGCAAGCTATCGCTTATAACCTGCAGCTCGAATGACCGGATGCCCATCACGAGGGTGAAGTACATGCTTCCTCCGAGCCTCGGCAGATCTGTCTACTGAAATAATTTACAAAGCTACCTAAACACGACAAAGAAATCAAAATTAAGCGTGTCGAAACTATTCATTTATGAAGATGAATCTTTTGAACGAACACAATGGAAACAGTTCAAATACACTTCACCACATATCTACCACCGAGAGGGCCAGTACTGATAAAAAGGTTGCCACCAGGTCAGCCCGATAAACTGCGCGCTGGTCGGCTATTGTCAGACAGTAACAGGTATAGGGATATAAGGCTGCGGTGATCCACTTTCAAATCTTTCGGTGCACATCAGACAAAGCGGCCCAGATGGAAAAGCCCAGGAGAGTCCAGAAGCAAGCACAGCCGATTGTGCTATTCCAGCCACCGCGTAGCGCCTCCTCACCCCCTCGACACAGGCGAGAAGGCATGGTGGTTCACGAGTGCATCCCGTCAAGTCCCGACCTCATCTCACTGGGAACGTGACGAGGCAGCCTATGCTGGTCGAAGACAGGTGAAGTGCTTTCTGGCAGACCGATCAGGAGGAGCACAGCTTCATAAGCGCTGCAGTGCTATTGCTCCTTCTCAGCTCTAGAAATGTCGATCGCGTTTATTCGAGAGTGCAACGCGCTTCAATCTCCGGTTCTCGGTGAAGCTATGGTAGAGGTAGCAGGCAGGCCCCGGCTTAGAAAAATTCGGGAAAAGAGAGCTACGAGCTCACATTTCAATTAACGCGCCTGCTCGCGAATCAGTGTATAGCGTGAGTAAGTCTATTTTGTCCAGTGATGTCCCCTCTCTGTCTTTTGTAAATACATTTCTGGTTTTTCTGTTGCTACTGCTATATAAATTTATTTCGTCCTGCTGCAAGTTTGTTGTCCTTCATACCTCTTATGCGAGCTACACGTCGCCCGCCAAATCGACGAGCACCTTGGAGAGGAGCGGAAGAAGGGAAAAAAAATTTGGAGGACGCTTAAGCTTCGCCTTCAAGAGTGGAACGCGATTGCGTTATTGCACCTCGTCGAGAAAACTTACTAAACGCAAGGGTATTGGGGCATCCTCGCACCGGTACCCGCGCGGCCCGAAGGGGAGAAGCGGGTGAGCGAAGATAGTGATCTAAAGAAAGGAAAGACGCTTGATTCTACAACCTGTGAGGTTGCACGGCGAAACGTCAGGGGGCGAGTGGCGCGCCACGTGTCGGGGCCGCGCCGCACATTGCGAGGAGGGGTTCTTCTGTGTTTGCCGCAAGATGGCTCTACATGTGCGCAGAGCGCAGAAGAAATGTAGCGGAAACGTACTTCGCTACTCGTGTAACTGCGACTTCTGTAAGTAACATGCTCATAATTACCGATATGCACTGCAGTATAACGTTCTACGGCATGTTTCTAAGGCAACACCGCATTCACTGGAAGCGCTTTGTACAGCTTTCAAGCATCGAACTCGTTGCTGAGTGGTAGCGTCTCCGTCTCACACTCCGGAGACCCTGGTTCGATTCCCACCCAGCCCATCTTCGAACTTGCTTTTTATTTATGAAGTGCATGCCGGATTTATCGCTCACTGGACGCCGTCGACACCGGCTTTTCAGCGACACGAGCTCCTTAACGCTACCGCGTTAAAATAACTGGACGAACCTGATTTTTACTGGTACAACCGGTAGTACGATCTGGCAACAGCACCACTCCGCAAGCCCAGCCATTTACCCGAGCCGACACACATCTATTGGTGCTCAACGAGGTCTGCTGTTTGATCAAAGTGGAAAAAGGATCGGCGCGTGCAAGGACCTATGGACCCCAAGAGATTACGGCCGGAGGCAGCGACGAGACGACGACTTCCGCAAGGAGCAGCGACGCGGTAAGAAAGAAGCAGCCGTTGCGATGGGGTCGAGGTCTAACTGATGTCCGGTTTTGGAGCTTCATCGACACGTGCGAGGAACCAGGGACCCCCAGAGATTACGGTCACAAGCAAGCGACGAGCTGAAGTGCCCCACAGCGAGGAGCGACGCGGCGAGGAAATCACAACCGTGCCACAGCTGAGCGGGAGTTCTCGCGTCTGGAAAGAACGGAAATAAATACGTAGCGAAACTTCGAGAGACAGAGGTGAAAAGAGAGGTTCGGAGGCGAGAAATGCAAACACTAACGAGCAAAATCGGAATAGAAGTTAGAAGGATAAAGTTAGAAACGGAACTAGAAATCAGGAAGTTCGATGCAGAGATAAGAAAGCGCTAACTCGGTGCTTAAGAACGTTGGCTGAAGCAGGAGCCCGAATATATTAGAATATTAGAGATAAAACAAGAGCATCATGGCCGACAAATTGAAATAAGTTGAAAAGTAAAAGAAACTAACACAAGCGCGAAAGAGCGTCCCCGAACAATGCTTTCAGGCAATGTCAGGTGACAGCAGCCTCGGAGTCGGACGCAGCCGCGTTTTTCGTTCTTCTCTATTTTCGGTTCTGCCCGCACGAGGCAGTAGAAATGGCTCAACTAGGGAGCCATTAGCAGGCCAGTGCATTTTCTTTTCCTTCTTCCTACAGTCGCAACAACGACTACCGCGAACATTGAGATGCGGAGTCCGTCGAGGAGAGCTATTCGTAAGGCGTGTGCAAAGCGACGCCGGTCGAAGTCAACGACGCGACAAATAACTGCCCAAGACCTAGTGGTACATGTGGCCGCGTGCGCTCAGATTGCCGGGGACGTAAAGATTTCGTCAAGTGCGCTAGATCCAGATGCTTGTCTTTAGCATCTGGTGCTTTCAAAACTCCACTGATGGGGTTGGGACAGCTAGGTCACCGCCGCTTGCTGCGGGGGCCTGCCTGCAACCGAAATTTTATCTATTGTAGGCCGTCATGCACCCGCCACAGCTTCGGTGGTGGACGGTGGCTGTTGCGGTGCGCGTCTTTCTCACCCTCTTCCTTTTCCTTCCTCTCTATTTTTCCTTTGTCTGCGAGGTAACTGTCTCACTTGTTTTCTATGGACACCGGAACCGCGCCGTAAGGGAAGGGAGGAAGGTGGGAATGAAAGTGGAAAGAGAGAAAGAGGAGCCGTAGTGGAGGGCTACGGAGTAATTTCGACCACCTGGGGATCTTTAACGTGCGCTAACATCGCACAGCACACGGACGCCTCTTCGTTTCGCCTCCATCGAAACGCAGCCGCCGAGGTCGGGTTCGAACCCGGGTACTCCGGCACAGTAGTCGGGCGTCTTACCACTGCACCACCCCGGCGGGGCGCAGACAAAGAGAAAATAGAGAAGAAGGAAAAGGAAGAGGGTGAGAAAGACGCGCGCCGCAACAGCCGCCGTCCACCGCCTTTCCCTTCCTGTAAATAAATCAGTTAAATAAATCTGTCTGCACGAAGCAGCCAACGTTTTTAGATGCAGAGCCAGTAGCCGGCCCGTGCATTTTCTTTTCCTTCTTCCTACAGCCACAACAAGCGGAAAGTGCGCCGCAGCAAGACCTCGAATTAGAACTCGCTGTAGACGAGAAGATTATAGAGCCTGCAGCTCTAGCAAGGAATGGAGCTTGTACTGACATAATGAGCCCTGCCGCGGTGGTGCAAAGGTAAGACGCCTGACTACTGTGCCGCAGAACCCGGGTTCAACCTCGATCGCGGCGGTTGCGTTTCGATGGAGGCGAAACGAAGAGGCGTGCGTGTGCTGTGCGATGTCAACGCACGTTAAGGATCCTCAGGTGGCTGAAATTACTCCGTAGCCCTCCACTACGGCTCCTCTTTCTCTCTTTGCACTTTCTCTCCCACCTTCCCCCATTTCCTTACTGCGTGGTTCGGGTGTCTACTGAAACAAGTGTGGCAGACACTGCGCCTGGCCCTTCCTGTTAACCAATTATTATTATTACTGGCATAATGATAATGACGAACTCTGCTAACAGACCAGCAACACCCGGCGGGATTTTAAACAGCAATGTAGCCGCCACCACTGCAGACTTCGTGATGGCACCCGCGCGCACCGAGATCGCCACGGTGAAAAACGATGCGTCAGCTACGAAAAATATGCTTTGCAGGTCAGCGGTCTCGGCCACAATCAGAAAAATGTCAAAACAGCAATAGGCACGAAGTTTACAGCGTGTGAACATGAGAGCAAGCACCACCGAATTTAGGAGGGAGCGTGTTTGTAGTCTGGGCCAGGTAACTTCCACTGCCTTCGTTAAGGATTTAGGGGGATGGGGATATGTGCGCCTTCCCAGTCTGAAGTGGTGGGTGATATCATCAAAAGAAATTAACCTGCCCTTCGTGAAATTCGGGTCGGAGGGCGCGCTAACTGCCCGGTCGACGAAACCTCGGGCGACGAGTGGGCCGGGACCCAGATTAGTTCGATTTCTCTGATGGGAACAGGGGCTTTTGGAGGGTGCGGAGGGAGGTGGATGTGATGCGGTCCCTCGCGAAATTGCGAATGGCTGTTTTAGAATCAGTGAATACAACATCAGTGGACGTGTTTGCTATAGTTAAGGCTATGACCGCTTCCTCCACCGTATCGGAGGAGGTGGTTGCGATCGATGCGGCCGCGAACAGAGAACCGTTCCCTTTCACCGCGACCAGTGCGAACGCTTGACTCGGAGTTTGCCGACAGTACATTCCGTCCACGTACTCGGCATTGGCGTATCGGCCATACTTGGCATGTAGGATGCAAGCCCTCGCAATGCGTCGACATTCGTGGTGCGCGGGTGCATATTCTTGGGTAAGGGTTTAATGAATAGAGCTGTCCTAATGTGTGGAAGGTACCTGTGTTTTCTCGTCCCTGTCTGGAAGTTGCTCGCACATGTGTAGTCTGTATCGGATGACCCTTCCCGCGTTCGTGCGAGTGACTCGAGACAAGGTGCGCCTCGCACAGCTCCGAGAGCGTGTTGTGAACCCCAAAGGCCAGCAACCTTTCCATAGACGTGCTGTGCCGAAGCTCAAGAACATCCTTGTAGGCCTGCCGGATTAGACCCTCGGCCTTCATTCAGAACGCTTACCACTTTGTCAAATTTTGTGCCAGTGTCTCTATGCAAAAAAAAAAAAAAGAAAATTGCGGAATGAGAGTTCTATCGCGCGTACCCTTTAGGCGAAGCGTATGCGTTGGCCTAAATATTTGGTCCATTTGGTAAATGAAAAGCTTATCAACTGTTTGACATTAAAAACTTCTGTTAGTGCAAAAAAACAATTGCGTATCATTGAAAACTTACCGTATACAGAACACACTCAACCGGTCTTTGAAAAATATAAACTCCCTACAGTTCAGCAAATGTTCAGTCCAAGAATATCAAACATTTTTTTTTTTGCGTTGTATTGCTTCGGGGCATAAAAGAAATGTTATGAAGGATGAAGGGGGTGGTCAAATAAATGAAACGAGGTTGGCTGATGTAATGAAGTCTAGGAGTGAACGATGATGCGGTCCCTACACCCAAGCGGCATATGACGACTGATTATGAATGGAGAGGTGCCGGATCCGCGTCGGCTTCAGCGCTGGACATTCCCACAGAAGGTGGTGGATGTCGGTTTCAGTATGTCGGGACTTGTAGACGGAGCACCCAAGGTGGGGATACAAATCTCGAAACTGAGGCCACGTTCAAGCACTCGAATCCTCCGAAGCGTCACCTCGTCTGCACGGGTTAGACCGCGGGGGAAGCTTACCGCACTCGGAGGTATATGAGCGCATGTGTACGGCGTCGGAAGTGCTCATTTCTTGTTAAAAGGAGGGCATCATTAACCGATTTTAGGCTTGGCGATGAGGAAGTTGAGATAGAAAGGTGGGCCGCAGACTCTGCATGTCTTTGAGAACTTAGGTGACGCGGAACCCATTTAATACGAATTGACTACGGTATGCGTGGCGCTAGACAGGTTGTATTTTGGCAGATTTCTGTGCTGGTACTGACGCGTCTATATAAAGCTTTGTACTTCAGATCTAGGAGACTCAAGTAGCAAACTTAGAACAGTCCAAACCAACACAACTCGTAATACAGAAGTGTAGAATGTTCCCAGGTCCAGTACTCACTATGGCGATCAAATGATTCAGTGTCGCCTACTCAAACTTCTAATTTTCAAATTAGAGGCACAGGTATTCTTTACCTAACATCGTCAGAATTAAAATTTCTCATGAAATATGTTACCCATGATCATTATGTTCCACCTCTATCACTATTTTTTTAAGCAATAGTTTTTTATTTTCCCGTTATATACACATTACTTTTTATTGCATCGATTAAGTTTTGTTGCTTTGTGAAAATACTCCAGAAAGTAAACAGGTTGAGGGCTCAAGTTGCTTGCATGCGGCTTTTACCTCGGCTTCCTTCATTCGTGAGAATGTAAATAAATAACTAAATAAACAAGAAAGAAGGAACGAAATAAAGAGAGAAAGAAGGATAAAAACGAAGGAAGGAAGGAAGGAAGGAAGAAAGAAAGAAAGAAAGAAAGAAATAAAGAAAGAAAGAAAGAAAGAAAGAAAGAAAGAAAGAAAGAAAGAAAGAAAGAAAGGAAGGAAGGAAGGAAGGAAGGAAGGAAGGAAGGAAGGAAGGAAGGAAGGAAGGAAGGAAGGAAGGAAGGAAGGAAGGAAGGAAGGAAGGAAGGAAGGCTGGCTGAATAGGGCTGCGGGGTAATTTCGACCACTGTCGCACTGTCCGATGGATGCGAAAACCAAGGCAGTGCAATATCAGTGCATGTTAGTGAGTCCCAGGTGGTAGATATTTCTGGATTCATCCACCATACGGCGTTTCTCATGGCCTGAGTCGCTTTGGGACGTTAAACTTCATAAACCAAACAAGAACTTTGGACTAACGCATTCCCTACTCCGAGTTACTGATCGATCAATTCGTTCTTGCCCTACTATCTGCTAGCCTCCGTCGGTAGGGTGAGTGCACCGGAAAGGCAAAGGTCCTGGTTCGATTTCCTGGATCACGGCAAAGTTTTCTTTACCTACGGAATTTCGAGAAAGATTGTTACAAATTCTACTCCGCCTGAGGTATTCCCTTAGACTCTATGCTAAAAAAGCAAACAACAAAAACGCACTTGTGAACATGTATTTCTGATGATGGCACAGACTAAATAATTTAGTATAGGTTATAGCCACAAATCCATCAGGTGCTGCCAAGAGTGTACTTCGGGTTGCCCCCGCTTGTTTCGAAGTACATGAAGTCCTGCACAATGCCGCAATGCATATAAAGATGTATTAGAGGAGCACGAAAAAGGTGAACCGGAAGAGCCGGCTTTGTAGGCCTACAGCAATTACGCTGAAACTGATAGGGTAGCATACCATAGCTTGGTTTCGTTTGGTTTGTGGGGTTTAACGTCCCAAAGCAACTCAGGCTATGAGAGACGCCGTAGTGGAGGACTCCGGAAATTTCGACCACCTGGGGTTCTTTAACGTGCACTGACATCGTACAGCACACGGGCACCTTGCTTTTCGCCTCCATCGAAAAGCGGCCGCCGAGGCCGGGATTCGATCCCGCGTCCTTGGGAACAGTAGTCGAGCGCCGTAACCACTGCGCCACCCCGGCGGGGCTATACCATAGCTTTAAAAATACATTGCCTCCCGTTGTCTGCTTTTCAAGAACTGATCTATCCGGTGGCTGCTTTGTGAACCAGAAAGTTTTGACAGACTTGTCTCTTTAACGTCCTTGACGTTGACAAGTTGCTTTCAGGTCCCGTTCCCCGTGATGAAGACAAACCAACATAAGCATCTGCCATGTCGCCTTTGGAGGCAAGTGCGTTTACGTACCTAGCCCATGACAAAGAGTAGCAAATTTAGGTCATTTTTATCCAGATGATGGCAAGGGCGCCTAAGTCTATTTGCACCTGATGGAGGTCAGTCCACTTGTCTAAATACTGCTGTTTCCGCGAGAAATAACTAGATCGACCAAGATTTTCTAGGCCTTCCATCTATACCTTTCCACATCTCGGTCGTTTACTCCTTTCGTGTAAATACATTGCCATGGTTCAGGCTTATACCCTTGCCAGTAATAAAAAAAAGAGAAACCAGGTTCCCGAAACATTACTGCACATGGAATCTGTGATAATTATGCAACTAAAGTTTTAAGCAGGAGCGTATTTGTAGTTGCCGAGTGAAGAGATATTCCACGCACAAAGGCCGGCATACTCACAATAAGAAAGCATGCGCCAAGTAGCACGGCCTTGCACTGGATGTCCATGTCCATTAGAAAGGAGACATTGAAGTTGTCTATATCCGTGCAACACTCTCGCCAATAGCCGCTCCAGTTCTTTGCTACGAAGCCCACTTTGGTGTTACCATTCCTGGAGAGTATGTCGAAGGTAATGGTATGACATAAGTAGGCCGTTTGGAAGAAGGGGCCCCTTATCTTAAGCACCACCCTTCTTGTGTTGTCAAGTACCGAGAAGTACGGGTAGCAGACAGTACACTCCTGCTTGACCCAGCCGATGATGCAGTCAGGGGGCGCACGGACCTCCATCTCCTGTTCAGAGAAATTGCTGCTCTCTCGTATCTTCCTGTTACCATAGTATGTAATTTTTGCGTACAACAGAAAAATTGCCATGGTTAGCCAATTCTGTTCAATTAAATTTTGTTTAATGTTTCAAAGCACGAAAGAAGAGAAAACGCTTGTATCCTGCCCCTCGTCCTCGTCTTGCTGCTCTACGAGCATGAAACAATTGAGAGAAAAACTGAGAACTCTGGACCCTTCGATCCAGCGACAGACATGCTCACACTACGCTACGCAGGTACGTTCATACGGCTTGGTTTAAGCCGGTATTTGTATCTACGTCCGCTAGCCTTCCGCTCTATATGGTAGCCTGAGACTGTGTGCCAATGGCAATATGCTAGATAACCGATGCACAAAATGAAAGGATCAGTCACTGAGCCAGTCGAAAGTGGACAGGGATACGCAAGATGAGTCACAGAAGGGAGGCTGCGTGTCCCCAAATTTTGTGGAGCTGGAGCTCGTGACAGAATTTCTTTCAGTGCTATAAACTGAATCTGAGAGTGTACTCCCGCTTGCTACCGCCGTAATGGTCGTAATGTCTACCGAGGCTGATACGTAACATGGCGCCATGCCAGACGTTGCCATGAGTCAGCCCTGCGACCCGGGAACCTTCTGCATGTCTTTGGTGGTAAACTAATAGGTTGCCAACTTACTGCCAAGAAAGACCGCACTTCTGGCGTCTAAATATCTTCTAACTCATGGCTTACGTTAAGGACTCCCTTAGTCTTGTTCCAGAAATATGTCCGAGACGTGACCGAGACGGATAAAGTAGGGCGCATGCCAAATGTTGGTTTGGTTTGTCGGGTTTAACGTCCCAAAGCGACTCAGGCTACCACAGACGTTTAGTGAAGGGCTCAGAAAATTTCGGCCACCTGGGGTTCTTAACATGCCCCGACATTGCACAGCGCACGGGCGCCTTGCTTTTCTCTTCCATAGAAAAGCGACCGCCACGGCAGGGATTCAGTTCCGCGTCTTTGGGCACAGTAGTCGAGCGCTGTAGCCACTGGCATGTCGAATGTATTGCCGACGACGCCTTTAATCTCCCGTTGTGTAAGGACTGTCTTAAGGACAGATATATAAGGACAGCTTGGTCCAATATCCCACTCTCAGAAGCATTTTATCTCGGGGGAATGAACAGCGAGGCAGAGAAAGTCTCGTACCGATTGAAAAACCGGTTATTTTTCAATAAATGCCCTTGTCACTCTCACCGAAATTTTGTTACTGGAACCGTAACCTCTAAGCTGCTTACAGAAGTGTGCACACGTTGCAGACAGCTACAAACGAACCTGGTTACCAACGCATTCTTTACATTAAACGCCTGTTTCATCGTGCTTATTCTGTCCCCTACAGTGGTAAGATGCCCGACTACTGTGCCGGAATACCTGGGTTCCATCCCGACCGCCGGCGGCTGCGTTTCGATGGAGACGAAACGAAGTGGCGTCCCTGTGCTGTGCGATCGAGTGGTTGTTCCTGGCCCCACGGGGCTGGAACTGGTATGTCCCCGCCATTTGAGGCGGCGGCTAGCGTGCCACTGGTGGTTGTACCTGTTGGTGGTTGTACCAGGGGCCGTTGCGACGCGCTGCATCTCTGTCCATGTATTTTTTATTGCGAAAGCAATACTGCTCGCAGTTTTAGCCTTCAGCGTGGAACGGCGGTGACCATCATTGACCGTTGAACTTTAGACGGCCCCTGCAGACGACCCAAACTGGCAAGAGCTACCAACTTGGGTCTCTCGTTTCACATGGGACGGTTATTTCAGAATCAGCCTGCTAGGAAACTGGCGTTCACGTTACCCGGATAGGCCCCTAAGGCACGTTCATATTGGGTGGTTAAAGCGGGGCTTTATACGTGGGCTGAGGAAGGAGAAAGAAAGAAGAAGAACGCTCGGTCACCCGCAGCTAATGCTTTCGATCAATACTTGGCTCAGCAGCGTTGAATTTTTCCTCTGTATTTTCTCCTTTTTTTTGCTGATTTATTTATAGGAAGGGAAAGGCGCGGTAACTGTCTCACTTGCTTTCTGTGGACACTTCAACTGCGCCGTGAGGGAAGGGAGGAAGGTGGGAGTGAAAGTGGAAAGAGAGAACGATTAGCCGTAGTGGAGGGCTACGGAGTAATTTCGATCACCTGGGGATCTTTAACGTGCGCTGACATCGCACACAGCACACGGAGGCCTCTTCGTTTCGCCTCCACCGAAACGCTGCCGCCGGGGTCGGGTTCGAACCCGGGTACTCCGGCACAGTAGTCGGGCGTCTTACCACTGCACCACCCCGGCAGGGCACCATTTTCGCCTATCCGCATGAGGCAGCGGAGGTTGGTGAAAAGGAGGTGGTGAAGGGTGGCCGTTCCTGGCCCTACGGGGCTGGGACTGGTAGGTCAACGCCGGCCCTTCCTGTTACAATTCAATATAGGATTGAAAATACGTAAAAGCGAAGCAAAAATTAGCATACATGGTAGCTAAGGGGTAGCCTACTTTTATTATGAGCTCTAGAAATCTCCCCAATTAATTTGTACACCTCATTTCTTACTGCCTAGCTAAATGTTTCAAACGCACTATCCGGGACAAAAGTATCTGGACGGCTCGTCCAGCTATTTGGACTGGAAGCACAATGCAATCGAATAATGGCCTTGTTTCGTGAGCACACAGGAAAGGACTAAGCCCAACTTTCCCATCGACAAGTATGGTCCGATATTACTGACTGATACGAAAGTTATGCTCTTTGGTTGAAGGCTGCGTGGTCCACACTCTTTTGTTCCAGATAGCACGTAGCACACCTAAAATCCCGCATTGCTTACATCGCAGGCGTTTGAACGAAATCTGAGTTTCCCTTTTGAGTGCTTAAACGCGAAATGGGATGAGGATTATGCTAAAACGAAAGCCATCGAAGCGTTCTGCTTCGGATGGACACCCGCCACTCGTTTGAAGAACGGCCAGTCGAAAAAGACATCAGAAATTTCTGTAGTACCACAGAAATTTCTATCGCGCTACATAAATTCTTGTTACTACAGATATTTCTGTCGCGGCAACAAAATTTTTGTTGGTACACCAAAACTTCGTGTCGTTAAGAAAAAACATTGTGTTGTAAAAAGAGAACGTTGTGCTGTCGCAACAGACAACCTAAGTTTTGACGTAACAGCGCAACGTTCTCTCTGTTGCGATAGCACAACTTTGTGTTGTCGAAGCAGATATCATGATGTTCTGACGTAACAACATAACTTTCTATCACAACAAAAAAATGTTCTGACGTAACACAACCTTCTCACGTAATTGTCGCGACAACCCAAGGTATGTAGGTATGAAGCGACGTCCCAAGAAAAATACGATAGTGGGTTCCGTAGTGGTAAGAATTTTTTTTCGTTCATGTAGAAGCACCCAATTTTTCTTGTCCCAAATAAAACATTAGGTATTTCCTTTTGTTGTGCAAAAACATATTGCCACCTGACTGTTCGAGGTAGCGCTTGAAAAACAAAGAAGTTGGAGACTCTCGCGCGCTTCGGCTAGCTAGGACTGTGGACTCTTGAGCTTGTGTCTTTGTGTTACCGTTTCCCGGGAACCTGTCTTGACTGTGTGTGTCTGCCCCTGTTGCCGATTCCCGTAAATCCCTGTCTTCGTGACAGTTTTGGTGGAGCCGCTGGGTAATTGTCCTCTCAATGTCGCACACCCCTACGCGAACCAACGACACCGAGCTTTTGCCTGTGGACACGCCAGTTCATCGCGTCAACCGGAGGAACCTGAGCCTTCCTCCCGAACACGGGCCCTTGGAGTCCACTTCAATAACGAGCCTCCGGCCAGCCACGCAGAGCACTACCTCGGTCACGCAAGGTACTCCTGTTTACTTTCAAAACCCCCGAGTGCCGAAATTGTTGCATGGCACTGCGCATGAAGACGTTGAGGATTGGATAACTCAGTTCGAACGAGTCGCATCCTTTAATCAGTGGGACGACAACTTAAAGCTACGGAACGCCATTTTCTGCCTGGAAGACAATGCTTTGACATGGTATGAGAACCGAGAAGGCACATTAACATCATGGCCTCAGTTCCGCCGTCTTACCATAGAGGCGTATGTCAGCCTGGATAGGCGCGAACGAGCAGAACGTGCTCTACAATCTCGGAAACAGATGGCAAACGAGTCCGTCGTGATGCATGTTGAGGACATGACGAAACTATTTCGACGAGCGGATCCCAACATGTCTGAAGACAGAAAGCTGCGCCACCTGATGCATGGAGTTAAAGAACAGCTTTTTGCTGGTCTTGTACGTAGCCCACCAACTACAGTTACCTCATTTTTAACAGAGGCGGTCACCATTGAAAAGATCCTACACCAGCCGCTCGGCGGTCTACGACACCCCAATCCTCGCTATGACTGCTGCCGAGCCTCTTATAGCTGCTGTAAGGAATACTGAACACCTCCGAGATCTTATTCGTGCAATTGTACGCGAGGAACTGCAGAAGGTTTGTGGCACGTTCCAACCCAGTGGTGATTCTCTCGCACATATGATCCGCAAAGAGATTCAGCAAGTAACGCAGCCATCTCTGCATGTTGCTGAAGCTCAAAGTACCCCTGTTCCTGATTATTCTGGACCGACGTACGCTGACATTCTCCGACGCCCAGTTCCCGTCCAAGCTCCGTTGTCTACATTACCACCAACCCAGTGCATGCCCGTCCAGCAGCCAACGCAATACATTCCTGCACAGCAGCCAATGCGGTACGTGCGGCCACCGCGGTCAAACATTCGACGAACGGACGTCTGGCGGGCCCCTCGGAGCCGCCGCCTTTGCTACCACTGTGGGGAACCTGGTGACATTTTCCAGGGGTGCCCTTATCGGGAACTCGGACCGGAGGGTTTTTACACCAACGCACCTAGACGCACGTTCGATCAACTACCTCGTGACATTGAAGACAACCTCACACAAGAGAGCCTCCGGATGGCGCGCCGACAATCCAGGTCTCCATCCCCACGTCGGCCATCCCCTTCAACAACTGGTGACTTCCCGCCAGCACCGCCTGGTCGCTCGCCAAGCCCCCACCGGGAAAACTGAGTAGAGCGACCTCCGGGGGCGGGGCCGCTAAATGTCCGCTCAAAGAAGTCCCCCCAATGAGAAGAGGTATGGATTTTGGAGCAGAAGCGACAGCATTTGGTGCACGAGACCGGCTATCGCTGGACATCCCTGTGTGCATCGATGGTCATAACGTCAGCGCTTTAGTGGATACCGGAGCAGACTTTTCGATTTTGAGTGGGAAACTGGCAGCCCAGATACCATGGTGTAGCACGCAGATACGTACGGCTGGGGGGCATGTAATTACTCCTATTGGAGAGTGCACGGCTAGAATCCAGATTCGTACGTCAACGATCGTTGTCAGCCGCGTCGTTCTCCGGGAATGTTCTCGTGATTTGATTCTCGGTGTGGATTTCCTGCGGGAATATGGCGCCATCATCGATCTCCGACAGCGAACGGTCTCGTTCTCAACGGAGAAAGAGGCTGCCAGCCCCACCGATGGCCAACGTACGTGCGCCCTACGAGCTTCAGTTGAGTGTGTTTCAGTGCCTCCCCGCTCCAACGTGTTTGTGAGTGTTGTTTGCGACGGGCTTCGTGACGGGCCGATAAATAGCTGAAGGCAACCGTTCGCTTTTATTTTCTCATGACATCTGTGCAGCTTGAAGCTTAATTATTCTCAGCAATGGTCACTCTGAGCTTCTCGTCACGAACTTCACGAATGAATCTCGCCGCCTCTATCGCTCTACTGCCATCGCTTTAGGCGAACTGTAAAGGAAGTTTCTGAATGTTTTGCGTCTGACATTATTGATACTCCTAGTGTTCTAGACCACATTGATGTTAGCAGTGACCTTTCTGTCTGTCAACAACGCGACCTGCGTGCCTTACTGCTGGAGTACGCTCCGTGCTTTGCCTCATCATCGAAAGTCCGGCAAACGTCTATCACCAAGCATCGCATCTTAACGTCTGACGATGCCCGACCTATTCGACAGCAGCCGTACCGTATTTCGGCCAAAGAACGTGAGGCAATTCGGATACAAGTCCAGGAAATGCTTAATGATGATGTTATTCAGCCGTCTAAAAGTCCGTGGTTGTCGCCAGTCGTGTTGGTTAAGAAAAAGGATGGCACGCTGCGTTTTTGCGTTGATTACAGGAAACTGAATGACATCACAAAAAAAGATGTATATCCGTTACCCCGTATCGACGATTCACTCGATCGACTTCGGAACGCCAAGTTCTTTTCCTCCATTGATTTAAAAAGTGGTTATTGGCAGATAGAAGTGGATGAGCGCAATCGGGAAAAGACTGCCTTTGTGACACCCGATGGCTTATATGAATTTAAAGTATTGCCTTTCGGTCTGTGTTCAGCGCCAGCGACGTTCCAGAGAATGATGGACACCGTACTTGCTGGTCTTAAATGGCAAACCTGTTTGGTTTATTTGGACGACGTCATCGTGTTTTCAGAAACGTTTGACCAACATCTTAAGCGGCTGCGAACGGTATTGGACGCTCTTCGCTCGGCCGATTTGACACTCAAACCGGAAAAATGTCACTTTGGATATCAGCAGCTGAAATTTCTTGGTCATGTGGTTAGCGCTGACGGTGTCCGGCCTGTTCCTGACAAAACAGCCGCTGTAGATAATTTTCCCATCCCTACCACGAAGAAAGCAGTCCGACGTTTCTTGGGCCTGTGCGCGTACTATCGCCGTTTCATTGCCGATTTTGCCAAGATTGCAGAACCTTTGACGCGCCTGACACGTGATGACGTCCCATATGTCTGGTCTTCCGAACAGCAGGAGGCATTCACCGAGCTGCGCCAACGGCTGCACAACCCTCCCGTTCTTGCACACTTCGATGAGGACGCTGCCACCGAAATTCACACCGACGCCAGCGACGTCGGTCTGGGTGCTGTTCTGGTCCAGCACCAGCAAGGCGAGGAAAAAGTGATTGCTTATGCCAGCCGCACCCTTTCTCGGGCAGAATCAAACTATTCAACTTTGAAAAGGAGTGTCTCGCTGTTGTTTGGGCCACAATGAAATTCCGACCTGACCTCTACGGCCGTAAATTTAAAGTTGTGACAGACCATCATGCTTTGTGTTGGCTGGCTAGTCTTCGAGATCCATCAGGACGTCTTGCACGGTGGAGCCTTCGTATGCAGGAATTTGATTACTCTATCGTTTGTAAATCTGCAGGCAAACATGAAGATGCTGACACACTCTCTCGATCACCCGTGGAGTTGGCCCATGGCAGTACGGATGAAGACGCCCATTTTCTTGACATTATCAGTTC
The DNA here is from genome assembly GCF_055883805.1 of Amblyomma maculatum. NCBI lineage: Eukaryota > Metazoa > Arthropoda > Arachnida > Ixodida > Ixodidae > Amblyomma > Amblyomma maculatum. The sequence goes on along the minus strand of NW_028146822.1, from coordinate 28,617 downwards.
CTCTGATTTAAAGGCCCGGCAACGGGCTGATCCAGACCTCAAATCTGTGCTCGATCATCTGGAGGGTTTCGATTCTACAGTATCTCGACTGTTTGCTATGAACTTGTCATCCTTCTGTACGCTCGACGGAATCCTCTACAAGAAAAGCGCCGGCAACACTGGCCGAGCCTATCTTCTAGTCATCCCTGCAGATCTCCGCGATTAAATCCTTCATGCTTGCCATAATGAACCCACCGCTGGACACTTGGGCTTTGCACGCACTCTTACCAGAGTGCGCCAAGCCTACTACTGGCCCAAACCTACCGCCACCGTTCATCGATATGTTAGAGGTTTCCGCGAGTGCCAGCGACGCAAGACACCGCCATTGAAGCCAGCGGGTTTCCTGCGGCCTATTCCCCCACCGTTAGTACCATTCGACCAAATTGGTATGGACTTTCTTGGCCCTTTTCCTCTATCGTCAGCTGGCAATAAGTGGATTATCGTGGCTACAGATTATCTTACACGTTACGCGGAAACTATGGCGGTGCCACGTACAACATCCTCCGAAGTGGCACAATTTTTCATGACGCAGATTGTCCTGCGCCATGGCGCCCCTTCATACGTCATCCCTGATCGTGGCAAGGCATTTACAGCGCGTCTTCTTGAAGAAGTTTTACAACTAAGCCATACACATCACCGAAAGACTACTGCTTACCATCCTGAGTCTAATGGCCTTACCGAGCGACTAAACAAAACAATAGCGGACATGCTCGCCATGGATGTCGATGTCCGCCATAAAACATGGGACGAGATATTGCCTTATGTCACATTTGCATATAACACGGCCGTCCAAGAAACAACTCGATTCACTTCGTTTCGCCTAGTATACGGACGCGATGTACAGACCATGCTCGACGCTATGCTGCCATGTGCGGCTGACGACCAGCTGCTTACCGCTGACGCAGAAGAATTCACCAACTACGCTGAGGAAGCTCGCCAACTCGCCCGTAATCACATTACAAAACAGCAAGCAACAGATGCACGCCAATATAACGACCACCATCGCTATGTCGTGCTCCAGCCTGGTGACAAAGTCTGGGTGTGGACACCTGTCCGGCGCCCAGGCCTGTCAGAAAAACGTCTCAATCGTTACTTCGGACCCTAGAGAATGTTGCGTCGCCTCTCAGAAGTTACGTACGAGGTTATTCCAGACGGAACTGTACCGAGTTCTAGTCGTCAGTGCTCGTCTGACCTAGTGCATGTGCTTCGAATGAAGCCGTATTTTACCTGCTGAAAGTCGTATTTGCCAAACGGATCAGTTTTTTTTTTCTGTGAGCTTGCGGGGTTTTTTTTCGAGGGGGGGGGGGATAATGCCACCTGACAGTTCGAGGTAGCGCTTGAAAGACGAAGTTGGAGACTCTCGCGCGCTTCGGCTAGCTAGGACTGTGGACACTTGAGCTTGTGTCTGTGTTACCGTTTCCCGGGAACCTGTCTTGACTGTGTGTATCTGCCCCTGTTGCCGATTCCCATAAATCCCTGTCTTCGTGACAATATTTAAGTTCACAATACAAACTTAGTGAAAACACACTGAACAGGGTTAGAGACAGTTATAAACTAATTTTCACGAGCTGTTTTTTTTTCTGCACGACTACCTCTCTGCCCTCAGCCGCCTTCGAACAACCTTAAAATCAACTCATTGCGCCAAAACAGAGTGCGCCTTGAGTGTCTATCTGCTTCCGTGCAGCATACCGCTAATTGCGCCAATCACGCGGACGTCAAGTAGCATCATGGGCGATTGCCAGCACAGTCGCGACCGCAGCGCGCAAGTTTCGTTCCATGCAGAGATTAGCTTATCGATGAGTTCGAATGAGTTTCAAAGGAACAATCACAAAGCCATTTCTGTTTTATTTCAATTCTTAAGACTACCGGACCAATAAATCTTTCTCACCTGTGAAATCTGCTTCCGAATTTGTAGCGATCTCTTCAAATAATCTATCCTTGTTCTCTAATCGATAATGCATTCTATCCTTTACGCACCACGAAAGAGCTGACGCTCATTGAGCATCCTGATATCACACGTTCTTGGCCAAAAACGAGGACGGCATATGCTTCCACAAGTAACTTCCCCGCACGTCTCCAGCACTCGCGCGCAGTCCTTGCTGGCTTGCGCCCAGCTTGGCCGGACCGACGCTACAGACACGGCAGATGCACGTGCAGTGCCGGGGGAAAAAGGGGCTTTCTGAAAATTTTATTGGGTAGAAGGGCACGCTAATTTCAACACGATAATAGTACGGCGTTTGAAGGGAAATGATTTTTCACGGCAACCTGCCCACCTACACGCATTAGCTCGCTGCAAGGCGCCCATTCCGCCTCGGTAAACAACGGGACGAAGAGAAACGTTTTGCACACTACTTTTAGGATTACAACCGGTTTCCGCCCGTCTCACGAGCGCGCCTCCCTCCACTTCCCTTCCGAACAGCTGACTGTATGAGGACTCTTCGCAGCAGAGAGACAGGGTGCTTCTTCGCTGCGGCATAGTGTCCCTGTATCCGGCGGCCTGTGTGGCGTTCGTGGCGGCGCTGTGCTGTCATTCGATGCCTATCCGTAGTGGCAAGCTTTGATATGTTGAGACAAGGGGGGGGGGGGGACATCATGTTATCCTACACTTTCCATGTGACTGACTTTATATCATTATAACCTGTCGCGTTCTTTCTTTCGTATGTACCGTCTTTGCCAAAAGTAACCAGGCTGCATGTTTTGCTTCTCGCTTGCTTTATAAAGCCAAGATGCATTCCCAGAGGATCACAAATTCTTGAGAAGTGAGGACAGGAACTCGCCTTTACTTTGCGCTGATTTGCAGCTTCATAAGTGGTACGAATTGTCTGCTACCCGACAGAGCAGCAGAACACGCAGCCTGGTTACTTTTGGCAAAGACGGTACCTTTTTTCTTTCCTATCCCTGTCTTCTAGCTGTCCTTTCTATTCCGTGCAGCAGCTCGGGCGCCGCGGTATTTGATGGTAGATGCCGCGGCTGGCAAAAGTCGTTTTCTTTTTGTACTATTTATTAGTTAACTACGGACTTACGACAATCAGTGCGTGTGATGGTTACACGCGGCGCTGCGGAAACGGCGAACCGCTTGCTCCATCACCCTACCGCGTTTGTCGAACCACGCTGATAATGAAAATTCGACATGTTCGGTCGAAATTTACTGCCTGAAACCTTCTCTGCATGTTCTGACTTAAAGTGATTTGATATTGCATCTTTATACCGGTTAAGAGCCTCAGATTCTGATTGGACTTCGCGACTGCGCACTCAAAAACTTTCTTTCTGGCCAAATAATAAAACGATGTATTGATATGAAGAAGTTACTTATGACTGAGGTGTGATGAACGATCTTTAAAGATTTGCACACTCGGCGAAAGCGAACCATGATCTATAGGGCAGCAGAAGCGGCACTAAATCTGACTAACATCGTCATCCGTCATGCAACACACCTCGACAGCACACCTCGTCATTCTAAAAGAAAAACTAAACTATTCGCTACAAGAGACGATAAGCATGCAAGAGATAAGACAGCACGCAAGGAAGAGTAGACCACTTATAGGCAGTGCCTAGTGTCACATACGTCGTAAAGAAATTACATCCCTAAACATCACGAAGCACACAGTACCCTATAGATTCGTATTAAATTAGCGTTAAGTGCACGTACGCCGATGCATTTCGCCCTTAACCACACGGCCTGAAAACGAAACACTCAGCCGAACAGGGAGCGTCTTAAACGCTTTACCTCTATCTGCGAGGCATCCCTAACTCTCATACGCGCTCACGTCCAAAGGCCATTTGCGACACTTGCGAACAATGCTGAAGCGAACTCATAGAAGCGCGCGTTTCGCCTCTGTTGTCAGAAACTGTGCGGCGACACAGCTCAATGGATCCATAAACCATTAATGTCAGGGAACGGCTATGGTACACGTGACGCGGCGGCTGTGTGAGCAGCCAGCGCTGCACCCCTCGCACGTTTACAATATTTGTTTACAAGAGGCATAAGAGGCAGCTCAAATAGGAAACAAAATTTGGAGGACGATTAAGCTTCGCCTTCAAGAGTGGAACGCAATAGCGTTATTGCACCTCGTCGAGAAAACTTATTAAACGCAAGGGTATTGGAGCATCCTCGCACCGGTACCCGCGCGGCCCGAAAGGGAAAATCGGGTCAGCGAAGATAGTGATCTAAAGAAAGGAAAGACGCTTGATTCTACAACCCGTGAGGATGCACGGCGAAACGTCAGGGGCGAGTGGCGCGCCACGTGTCGGGGCAGCGCCGCACATTGAGAGGAGGGTTTCTTCTGTGTTTGCCGCAAGATGGCTCTGCATGTGCGCAGAGCGCAGAAGAAATATAGCGGAAACGTACTTCGCTACTCGTGTAACTGCGACTTCTGTAAGTAACATGCTCATAATTACCGATATACACCGCAGTATAACGTTCTACGGCACGTTTCTAAGGCAACACCACATTCACTAGAAGCGCTTTTGTACCGCTTTCAAGCATCGAACTCGTGGCTGAGTGGTAGCGTCTCTGTCTCACACTCCGGAGACCCTGGTTCAATTCCCACCCAGCCCGTCTTAGAAGTTGCTTTTTATTTATGAAGTGCATGCCGGGATTTATCGCTCACGGCCAACGCCGCCGACGACACCGGCTTTTCTGCGACACGAGCTCCTTAACGCTACCGCGTTAAAAAGGCCGCGGGTTTGCATGTGTGTATGTAGCCGATTCAAGACAACGTGTTCAAAAAGGTTACCAAGACATGAAGTTAGCGAAATGGGCCTAAGGTTTGAAAGAGTGAGCGGTTTGCCGGGTTTAGGTATAAAGGTAACCTGAGCGTGCGTTCACTCTGAGGGGAGCGTTCCCTCTTGCCAGTGTTTGTTAAAGAGGTCCGTTATTGCCTGGATGGAGTTTTCATCGAGGTTTCTAAGTGTTTTGTCCGTGACCTGATCGGCTCCTGGAGCAGACGTAGTGCGGAGTTGGAGCATGGCTGCTCTGACTTCATACTTTCTGATGTCTTCGTCTAGCTCATGGTTTTGGGTTTCAAGGTACTGTGGTAAGGGTGTATTCGGTGTGGTTGTGAGGTATGTATCTTTTAGGGATTGAATAATGTTGTCGTTGTCCATGTCTATGCCAAGGATAAGACGCGTCACATTTTTCTGCTGTACATTCTTGGCATGATCGGGTTCAAGAAGGCATCGTAGCAACCGCCACGTGTCCTTAAGTCCTAGGTTTCCAGCAAGGCGGTCGCATACTTGACCCCATTGCTGGTGACTGAGCTGTGCCGCGTGCGCCTCCATTTCCTTTATGAGAGCGCAGATGCGTAGCTTCAGTGCGCGATTGTGTTTGATTTTAAGCCATCGCTTCTGTAAGCTCGAGTGAGCTTCCCACATGTGGAGTAATCGGCTGTCAATCACCTCCGAGGTTTGTGTGCACGGCATTTCCGATGTGGCCATGTTCACGTCCTTGTTGAGGTTAGCCAGCCAATTTTTAAGGGGCCGCGGTACGAAGATCCCGAAAGCGATCCCAGTTGGTGATTTTGAGTTTCCTCTTTACATGGGGGGTTATGGAGGATAGTGAGAAAGAGGTCTCAATTATATAGTGATCGCTACAAAGAGAGGTGTGCGTGTTTGTCCAATAGCATCGTGTTATGTTTTTCGTGAGTGTAAGATCGGGGGTGATGTTGTTCTGTACACTGTTGCCGATGCGCGTGTACTGTTATGTATCATTGACAAGGGTTATGCCGTCATTTTGGAGAAGTGTCCAAAGTCGGGCGCCTTTACTGCAAGTCGTTTTGTATCCCCATGTGATATGGCGGGCATTAAAGTCTCCTGCAACTATCAATGGTTGGTTAGCGCTGATTTGAAGGGCTTTTTTCATGGCCGCCATTAGAGGAGCAGTTTTCCCTTTCGGGGGGCTGTAGGTATTCAGAATGAATAGACTCGTTCCTTTCCGCTCTTTGGGAAGCATCTCTATCAAATGGTAGTCGATATCTACAACGTCCATGTTGTGATCATTTGCTGTGTAGTTGCGGTGAACCAGCGTCGCCACTCTGTGCTGAGGACAGTTGGTTGGTGTATGAGGAGTGTAATTGAGCAGTTTTACAGGGGAGTTTGTTTCCTGCAGTGCGATTACCGCTTGTGTTTCATCGGCCGGAAGGGATTGAATGTAGAGCTGCAGATTACTACGCTTGGAACGAAAGCCTCTGCAGTTCCACTGCCACACCTTAATGTCCTGTCGACGTCCTGCCATCTTGGGGCTGAGATTCGGGTGGGATCATTTGAGATACTGTGGTAGAGAGTAGCTTTTCTAGAGCAGTTTGAATCGGGATCTGTTGCTGCTGCATCTGCTTCTCGAGCATCGCTATCCGCGCGTCTACTCCAGCTGCCCATGCGTTCGAGCTGGTGGTCATAGATTCAAATTTTTCCGCAAGCTTCTCTTCGAGTAAAGCTATGGAGGCGACCAGATCAGGCTTTTGGGAGTCGACCACTGTAGGAATGTCTTGGTGAGGTGCCTTCCGTTTGGCGGGTGTATGAGTTTTAGTAGTAGATGCTGTGTTGTTGCATGTGGGAGGAGGAGGCGGAAGTGGGGTGGAACGACCTGGGAGGGGAGTGGAAGAACTTTCCATTCCCTCTGCGGGGGAGAGCCTGTGAATTAGCGTTTGCATTTGCTGAGTGAGCTTTGCAATATGATCATTGAGTTTTTTTATTTGATCATTCTGTTGCTGAATTTGCTTGCCTTGAGTTTCTAGCTTTTCTTTAAGTAGCTTATTTTCTCGGACAAGGGAGGAAGATCGTGGGCCCCAGCTCACCTTATTTTCCGGCGGAGACTGGTCGGTCAGGGGCGGGAAAGATGGCGAGCGGTTCCTGGCATTGGTCGAAGCGGCGGACGCGGCGGACCTGGAGCGGACGCGGTTAGTGGAACTCGTCCGGTGCTTGCTTCGGGATTGCCGGGTTGTTTGCTCGGCGTCTGCACCAGCTGTCGAGGGTGTCAGTCTCTTGTTGCCCGGTCTGTTGAATCGCTCCGAGCAATCGCGGGAGCCCGTAAAATGGGGGCCGCCGCATAGAATGCACTGGGATGGACACGTTGAAGGGTCGGTCGGTACAGGCGCCCAAATCTTTAACTGGCGTGCGCGAGCGGCGACTTTTCTGTGCGTCAGTGCCATATGACGGAGCGAAGTTGGAAACAGGATGAGGCTAAGCGCATACTCACAAAGCACGCTCACCTGGACGCGTCGTCTGCCAGGCTGTTCCTTCTTAAGGACGTCACCCCTCCTTATCGCGTTTCGACGAGCAGCCAGCGTGAGTAGGCGAATGGTTTTGCTCGTATTTTACGTTCCGAAGAACAGCGTCGCAGCAGCCAAGAGGGGAAAGAAAATTTAAAGATAAGCCGAAAACACGATAAGGAGGGTTGACGTCCTTAAGAAGGAACAGCCTGGCAGACGACGCGCCCAGCTGAGCGTGTTTTGTGAGCATGCGCTTAGCCTCATCCTGTTTCCAACTTCGCTCCGTCATAGGGCGCTGACGCACAGAAAAGTCGCCGCTTGCGCATGCCAGTTAAAGATTTGGGCGCCTGTTCATGCGTCTCCCCACATCGTTGGCATAAGTCCTTTTTGGGTGCCGTGCACACGTCGCTGCGATGTCCTGGACGACGGCAGTTGAAGCAGGCTTCTGCTTTGGCGATGAATGGATGGCAGTGGTAGACCGCTCCATAGAAGCGCAGCTGTTTAGGTACTGATTTGGTATTTATGAATGTGACCAGAATTGATTTAGTGTGGCCGAGTCGGCGTGCATCGGTGATGAGATAGGAGGGGCTTTGGTTGAACGTTTTTAGCTCTGTAAAAATTTCTTCAGATGTCTGGTCGTAGATAGCATTATAAATGATGCCTCGAATTACGTTGTCCGGAGAAGCGATATACGTTTTCACTGGGTAGACTTGGTCGATTATCTTTATAGACTCTAGTTGTACATATCTGCGGGCACGGTCTTCGGCTCGCGTGCTGATAGTGAATGAATTGTGCCTGGGGTTGACTCGGATGGCGTCTTGTGTTCGCACTGCGTCTATCGGTAGCTGCAGAGCGCTGGTGACTAGAGACAGTATATAGCCCCCGTTGTGTTTACTTAGGTCGAGGCCTCCACCGGGGTGGAACACGATTTTAAGGTCTCGGGTCGGGAGCTTGGGCAACGGTGGCGGACGCTTTAGAACGGTGGAATACTTGCCTTGCGTAGGCTGCGTTGGTGTGTCTGTGCCGGCCGGGGGCTGATGAGTCGAGCTGTTTGGGGCTTGCTGGGCAGAGAGGACATCGGGGTGAGCCATACGTCGAGCCTCCATGGCCCGGTCCCATCTTGATGCAGTATCAGTAGTCCCATCTTCAGTGCGCACCATGCCGCTGTTGGTGGTCCGTGAAGTCGGGGGAGTGAAGGGTTAGGCCTAGGCCTAATGTGACGGTGGCCGGCTCCCATAGCAATCTCAAAGTTTATCCGGAAACTCGGGAAGACGGACCCGAAGCGAGGGTGGACAGGTGCTTAACACCTTCATGCGTCGATTGCCTCAATTGTTGGCGTAACTTTCAAATTATTGAGGGGCTTTATGTCCCTCATAACCAGCTCCACTTTCATTCCTACTTTCCTTCCCTTATGACCTAGTTCAGGTGTCCACAGAAATATGTGTGACAGATGCTGCTCCTTTCCATTCCAGTGAGCCAGTTATGAAAGGCCCACTTCAGACTCAAGTGGAAGGCGTGACTACACTGCGAAGATGATTCACGCGTCCATAGAAACAAGTGCGACAGATATTGTGCCTTTCCATTCCTGTGAACCAATTAGGAAAGGCACGCTTCAGAGCTCAAGTGGAAGACGTGACCACACATGGTACACACTGCATTTATAATAATTCATGAATAATGCGAGCGCCCACACCGAACTGCAGGGTAAAATCTGCAGTTACCGAGCATTAGCACACTCACAGAGAAAAGCATCATATTTTGATGTAGATGGCGTATGTACAGCTATGTAGATGGTAAACAAAAAAGCCTTCGCTTTTCAAAAAATGTCTCGAATGGCATAGTTTCAGCATTAAGGTCTTCGGAGCCCGTTCCTGGGTTTCGCGTCATCGCAGTTCGCCCTCGTAACCAGTCGTCTAGTTAGTTTAGTTTAGTGGGGTTAAATGGCACATAGGCTACTAATGCCATCATGCACCAAGCGCGAGGTTTAGTTTTTTATGCATATGATTGGTCTGCAACGTTGGCTAAAAAATCTATAACTCATTGAAAAATCTTGCTTCTTTTAGGAATGCAATAACACATGATATATTTGCAAGTGAGTCATCTCCTAGAAGTAGGCGAGGATGGAAAGGAATGTGTTCGTTGGAGAAGTAGTCTGTAATTGTACATACATCTCTTGCTCGAATCCTTTGCCTCAATCTGGGGCAAGTGGGGAGGAGGTAGTGAAGGGTGGCTGTTCTGGCCCTACGGGGCTGGGACGGTAGGTCAACGCCGCTTGCGGCGGGGGCTTGCCTGGCACCGAATTTTTATCTGTTGTACGCAGTCATTGCACCCGCCACCTATTTGGTGGTGGATGACGGCTATTGTTACGGCGCGCGTCTTTCTCTCCCTCTTCTTTTTCTTTCTTCTCTACTTTCTCTTCTGTCCCTTTCATCTTTCCCAACAAGAACCACTTCTTGCTCTCTCTCTCCTGTCCGCATGAGGCAGCGGAGGTCGGGCGTCTTACCACTGCACCACCCCGGCGGGGCGCCTCCGCATGAGGCAGCGGAGGCGCCCCGCCGGGTAGGTGCAGAGGCAGTGGAGGCGCCCCGCTGGGGTGGTGCAGTGGTAAAACGCCCGACCACTGTGCCGGAGTACGCGGGTTCGACCCCGACCTCGGCGGCTGCGTTTCAATGGAGGTGAAACGAAGAGGCGTCCGTGTGCTGTGCGATGTCAGCGCACGTTAAAGATCCCCAGGTGGTCTAAATTACTCCTAAGCCCTCCACTACGGCTCCTCTTTCTCTCTTTCCACTTTCACTCCCACCTTCCTTCCTTCACCTACGGCGCTGTTGAGGTGTCCAGAGAAAACAAGTGAGACAGTTACCGCGCCTTTCGATTCCTATAAATCAAACAAACAGGCAGCGGAGGTGGCTCAGCTACAGAGCCAGTAGCAGGCCCGTGCATTTTCTTTTCCTTCTTCCTACAGCAACAAAAACATTTGCCTCAATCTATCGAAAAGCTGGAACAGCTGATGAGCTGCGCTTAAATTTCGCATTAGGAAGTACCGTAATCGTCACCAATGTTTTTTACTTCCGCCTGCGTTGTGTCGTTTTCCCACTTTGGTCCTTGTAGCTCAAGCGGCGGCTGCGTTTCGATGGAGGCGAAACGAAGTGGCGTCCGTGTGCTGTGCGATGTCAGCGCACGTTAAAGATCCCCAGGTGGCCGAAATTACTTCGTAGCCCTCCACTACGGCTCCTCTTTCTCTCTTTCCACTTTCATTCCCACCTTCCTCCCTTCCCTTACGGTGCGGTTCGGGTGTCCACAGAGCAAGTGTGACAGTTACTGCGCCTTTCCCTTCCTGTGAACCAATTTAACTTAACTTTAACTTTAACTTTGGTCCTCGTTTTTGGCGCTAAGTACGTCACGAACAAGTTCAACTCGCCCAACTTCCCACCTTCCTACTACTTCCGTCCATAGGCGCATTTGTGAACCTCCAAACGGTATATATTGCTGAGAAAATCTCCGCGAAATCCCGAATCGCGATCACAACACCGAAAAAGGACTCCGTGATCTGGGTATCGAAGTGAATGGTATTCTAGACAAGCCTGAGATATTAGGAAATATTTGAAGAAGAATTGAATTAGCGCATACCTATATATTTCAATAAAGACTATGCACTGGCTAGTAATGAAGTTTGTGTGTATTATAAGAGGTCAGAAAATGACGTGAAAGTGGCGTCTTTATCGGCCGTCTTCGCACAAGAAAACTGTGGTACGTCGGCATGAACGATTTTCATCGCGGATTTCTGACGCTGGGAAACACTGCTAATAACTTCCAAAATAAGATCAGTGAGTCCTTGTCCGGTTTGATCTTTAAATGGCGGCACATTTTCCTAGTGCAGTTTTAACGCGACATAAATTTTATTATGTACACGATACGTTAAAGGCGCACACTGCAGAAAGCCCGATGTTAACGTCGGAGTCTACTTTGGCATTGTGAGAGAAAAATATCGTGCATGCCCGTGGCAGATGCTAGCTAGCAGGGGACATGGCCGACCGCTGATTGGTCAGTGGGTTATGTGACGCCACGGGACCGCATAATGTCACCGATTCGTCATGAGCTCCACAATTATAGTTGCTCCTTTAAAAGGGGAGTCGCACCTTCTTCGGACCCATGGATCTCAGGTAGTACCCCTGTCCCTACGTCACGTGGGCATGTTACTATGGTTATGCGATGCTTTATATCTGTCGGCCGCTGTTTCATATGTGTAACTTCCAGATACCCGCAGGGTGCAAAAAATAAGGGATTAATGGATAGGTTAACCGGCAAGTGCCTGTACGTGAACAAGCATTCGCAAGTCGGGCAGCAGACGGGAACCTGAACGCTGTCGCGTCTGTGTCTCCCTTAAAGCCAGAAAAGAAGTCTCCCTTCCCCCCTCCCCCTCATCTCCCGTATTTTGTTTTTGCAATAGCACGTCTTTATGTGGCAAACAAATTCGGAGGCAGCTACAAGGAAACACAGAATTGATTTCAGCTAAGAATCAGAATTGGAGGTTGTTTTGTTCAGGGTCCCTATGAGAATGCGTTTATACTCGAACCCATAAATAGGCGAAAAGCAGGCCACCATATAACTGCACTTCAAAGAACCAGAGGTGGTTGAAATTTTGGGAGCAATCTACTACTGCTCCCTAGTAACCTGAGTCGCTTTGGGGCGCCATAAACCACATAAACCAAACCAAACGATTCCACAAATTACGGTTAACTTCGTTGCGCACATTCAATGAGAAAGACGGATAAGATTTACAATTTTCAGCTTTCCGTCATTACAGGCCCTTCCGTCACAGAAATGCAAAAAAGGTGAAGAGGGGAAGCACGACTACCGCATAATTCAAGCTTGTAAAACATGGCTATTTCTAAAAGGATGACAGTAAAGCCAAACACGCCAAGTAAGACACGTTAACAAATCAGCGGCCCAATTTTAGGCCCCTGTACTACCTACAAATGCGTATGTAGTCGAGCTGAAACTTCCGGTTACTGTAGCGGCATGATTAGCTTTTCGAATCTGTGTTCTTCCGTCAAGCCCCTCGTACAGCTGAACAAATAGTTACGCTAGCGTCTATATTGTAATATTTGATTTCCCCAAGACCGCGGAAACCATTTTACAGCAGTACAAGTACATCATGGTCGAAAGTCTGCATGGCGCACTGCCGTCTGCTTGTCCGTGTTTATAGAGCACCAGCAGTAAGGCAGTTTTTCGTGTTGTTCTGCTTAAGAGCATGCCTGTGGGAAGTGACTTTTGGCACTTGATTTGTCGGAAGTCGCGTGACCACATGCCATGGCCGACCTGACTAAAGCTTCGAACTTGTACAGCACTTTTGAACTGCAATTCGAAACCACCTGGTATTCTGAGTCCAGACTCTCCACTCCTAGGCAGTGCAGGCATTGTCTCTTTGACACGGTTTAAAAAGGGCATGGTAGCCTTTCACATACTGTGGTAGGTTAGGACTGTACGCTAATAAGTATGCGGGACCTGAAACCAAAATCGGATACAAATCTGAAGTGCGAGTGCATCTAATTTTGCATTTGGGCTAATCAAACCAAATTTACTGTCATTTTTGAAGTGACAGTTTCGCATGCGCCATGTATAAGCCGAGGCCAACCTGTCAGGAAGCTTGACCTTCAACGAGCCAGAGATCACAATGTAGCTATGTAGATTAACCATGGCGCCACCTACGGTGAACCACCACTTGACCTTTAACCGCAGATCATCACGTGTTTCCTATTGTAGTTGACGCCATCCTCGGTTCTAGTCTCGACAGTTTAACCTCTGCAAAAGCATGTCTGCACTTGCCTAAACTTAAGCCTAACCAAAGTTAAGCAAAACGACGCCTTCGCTTCGTCTAACAAGGTTAAGCGTGGCTAACGCACAACCAATTTTTTTCTCTTCATATTTCCAGCTCATGTCACGATACGCCTAGAGCATTTTCTTTGCGTCCGTTGCCAAGCATATTCGAGTTCACAAAGGATGTGGCTTTACGTGCCTGCAGGCAGCAGAAGCAGAGGCAGCGGCCGGGACAGCCGCATCACTTCCACGCCGCGGTAGTCAAAGAGCCCAATCTCGAAGGCCCGTTCCGCGCCACAGTAATGGCGCCACAGAACGTTGGTCAGCTCCACTGCCATGTACACGAACTGGCCCATGCTGTTCCTCACCACGTACTTGTTCCTGTGCTCGTAGCCTATTAAGAAGGCTGCGCGCGCGCCGAGACAGGAAAGTTATTGAAGCCTTACATCCACGGGTATTTCATCGTGTGCTGCATTAAGGCGAAACCCTTTGTAGGATCATCAGTGCGCGTCCGTCTACACAAAGTGTCACACTCAACCTGTAAATGAAATGACGTCATCACCTACCAACGAGTAAAGCTCTGTTTAACGTTTAAGAAAAAGAGTCATCCTGCATCGGGAATCGAACTCCTACCCCTCCTATTGTAGCATGCGTTGACGACAAAGAAGCGCACAAGTGTGAGAGGAAGAAGAAGTGTGCTAACCTCGAGCCTGAACACTGACGCTGTTCGTAGAACCTTTGCCACGCCTTGGGCCTCGGACGCAACTGTAAGGGTGGCTGTTTACGCGACATCTGGTGGAGGTGCTGGGTACGATTTTCATGAGCCGGACGCCCCCTACAAGGCCAGGGCGCACCCCTAAGGTGGAGACCCCAGTACACCAGAGCAGCCGCCGACTGCAAGGTCTGCCTCCTGAGTGTGGTCCTCTCCCTGACCACAGACCAACAAGGAGCGTTTCTGTCAGCGCGATGAATCCCCCGGTATCGACAGCTCCTGTCCTGCTCAACCACCAGCGGGATCCACCACATTTCCACGGCCTGCCCCATGAGGACGCTGAAGACTGGCTGGAGCAGTTCGACCGGCTGGCTGCCTTCAACGCCTGGAACGCTGACTCGAAGCTTCGCCATGTCTACTTCGCACTGGAGGATTCTGCGAGGACATGGTTCGAAAATCAAGAAGCCGGACTCCGAACGTGGGACACATTCAAGGCAGAATTCTTGCGTATGCTTACCAACACGCTTCGCAAGGAAAAAGCGCAACTGCTTTTAAATAGCCGTATACAACATCCGAATGAAACTGTTACGGCCTACGCCGAAGAGATGAACCGACTCTTTCGACGCGCGGACCCAACCACGTCGGAAGAGAAAAAAGTGCGCTTTTTGATCCAAGGTGTTAAAGAACAGTTATTTGCAGGCCTGGTGCGAAGTCCATCAACAACTGTCGCCGAATTCATAAGTGAGGCGTCTACCATCGAGAAGGCACTTGACATGCGCGCCCGGCAATACCAGCGCACTACAGTGTCTATGAACGCCGCGAGTGCAGGTGACGCCATACAGTTTTCGTCAGAATCGTTGCGTGATACGATCTGGGCGATAGTCCGGGAAGAGGTGGCCAAATACCTGCGGATTCCCCCACAGCCACAGGTTGCCACAGTTTCCGATATCATCCGTGAGGAAGTACAACAGGCGCTGGGTGTTCCCGCACCCGTCACCGTGCCCGCACCCGTCACCGGGCCCGCACCCGTCGCCGCGCCTGAACCCGTCGTAGCTACACCGCTGCCCCAGACCCTGAGCTACGCCGCGGTCACCAGCCGCTACCTGCCGCCTTCGACAGCATCCTACGAGCCTCGCGCACCGGTCGCCCATGTGTCTTCACGGCCGAGCGTACGCCGCCGAAGGACCGATATCTGGCGAACGCCCGATCACCAACCGTCTTGCTACCATTGCGGCGAAGCTGGACACCTGTGTCGCCGCTGCCCCTACAGGGAACTCGGCCTCCGTGGGTTTTCTTTTGATGCCCGTCGTCCGTTGCCTGGTCAGCAGCCACGCGAAATCGCAGAATACATTTCGCGTTCCAACACAGGCCCAAGCCGCCTCCGATCGCCGTCGCCTCGCCGTTACAGCTCTCCTGGACGCCAGGAGCAACTCCAAAGTCCCCATAGGGGAAACTAGATGCAGCAGCCTCTGGAGGTGCGGCTGCTACAGTGCGAAAATTTCAAGATCCTCCACAGACCCACAACAGTTCTTCACTGCAAACTACAGTTCGTTACATACGGCCACCAGCAGAATCGACGCTGCTACGAAATTCCGCTGATCCTCAACGTAACCACGACGCCGACATTCGCCCCACCACTCCTTCAGAGCGTCGAAGTCGAGACCAAACCCCACGAAGCTGTCGCCGCCCGACACAACAAACTGCTGACCTGCAGATCTCCGTTGATGGCGTAGACGTCACTGCTCTAGTCGACACTGGCGCTGATTATTCAATTCTAAGTGCACACTTCGCCAAAGCTCTCAAAAAGGTCACAACATCATTTGGTGGCCCGCAAATACGCAGAGCTGGTGGACATTTAATTATGCCCACGGGAGTGTGCACGTCGAGGATCACTGTACAAGGACAAACTTTTCTGGGGACGTTCATCGTATTGGCTCAGTGTCCCCGTGACGTCATCCTCGGTATGGACTTTTTAAGCGAAAATGGCGCCATTATCGATCTGCAGAATAAGTCAGTAAGGTTTTCAGTTGAGAATGCTATCGAATCCAACAGCATGCTCCCCGCTGCACTCCACATTATTGATGACCATGTTAGTGTGCCCCCACGTTCAAGCATCATGGTCTCCGTGGGTTCCCTCCCAATGCAAGATACAGAAGGTGTCGTCGAGACAAAACAGAAACTGCTTATTGAAAGAGGCATCGCCGTTGCCAGGGCAGTTGTTTTTGTTGAAAATGGCAAAGTTGATGTTTTTCTCACGATCTGAACAGAGGGACAACTGTCGCATATCTCGACGCCATAACTGACACTAGTTATGAATGCAATTTCACCAGCGCTTCAGCAGCAGAACCCTCCGACAACACTGAGCCTCTGTACGATATAAACCCAGCCTTACCTCGAAAGTATCAAGAGAAACTACGGCACCTGCTCCGTCGCTACTCCAATTCATTTGCCAGATCATCACGCGTCGGTCGAACCCACCTTGCAAAGCACCGCGTCATTACAGACGAAGCTGTTCGACCACTCCGCCAGTCGCCTTATCGAGTTTCCCCTAAAGAACGTACTGCCATCCGAGACCAAGTGAAGGAAATGCTCGATAACGATGTCATTCGCCCTTCCCGCAGCCCCTGGGCTGCACCTGTGGTACTTGTGAAGAAAAAAGATGGCACACTTCGTTTCTGCGTAGACTATCGCCGACTGAACAACGTTACGAAAAAAGATGTTTACCCTTTGCCCAGAATAGATGACGCCTTAGATCGTCTGTGCAACACAAGATACTTCTCCTCCATGGATCTCAAGTCTGGATACTGGCAGATAGAGGTCGATGAGAGGGACCGCGAAAAGACTGCTTTCATTACACCTGACGGGCTATATGAATTCCAGGTACCCTTCGGCCTTTGCTCCGCGCCCGCAACCTTTCAGAGACACATGGACAGCGTTCTTGGAGATCTGAAGTGGACGACATGTCTTGTATACTTGGACGACGTAATTGTATTTGCCCCGAATTTCGAGGAGCACTTCCGTCGCCTAGACGCAGTACTAGACGCCATCCAAACGTCGGGCCTCACTCTGAAAGCCGAAAAATGCCATTTTGCTTATGAAGAGCTGAAGTTTTTGGGCCATGTCGTGAATCAAGCGGGAGTTCTGCCGGATCCTGAAAAAACAGTTGCCATCGCAATTTTCCGACGCCGCGGGACCAGAAAGAGGTGCGACGCTTTCTTGGGCTATGTGCATATTATCGACGTTTCGTGAAAAACTTTTCTAAAATAGCCGCCCTCCTTACACTTCTTACTAAGGCTGATATGCCGTTCACATGGGGCGACCAGCAAATGGACGCATTTCAGGAGCTTCAACGTCGCCTGCAGTCACCTCCAGTTCTAGCACATTTCGATGAAACCGCAGACACCGAACTCCACACGGATGCAAGCGATGTCGGTTTGGGCGCTGTCCTAGTACAGATACGGAACAGTGAACAATGTGTGATCGCCTACGCTAGTTGGGCTTTGTCTAGGGCTGAAAAAAACTACTCTGCCACTGAAAAGGAATGCCTGGCCATCGTGTGGTCTATGTCGAAGTTTCGACCATACCTGTACGGCAGACCCTTCAAAGTGGTGACCGACCATCACGCGCTTTGTTGGCTGACAAGCCTTAAAGACCCTTCTGCGCGTCTCGCCAGGTGGAGCCTACGACTTCAAGAATACGACATCACTGTAACCTACAAGTCAGGTCGTAAGCATTTAGACGCTGACTGCTTGTCTCGTGCTCCTGTACAACCAGCTTCGGACGCCTCAGGTGACGACGACGCATTTCTGAGTGCAATTAGTTCAGACAATTTTGCCGATGACCAACGGAATGATCCCGAACTTCGCCAGGTAATCGACTTTCTACAAGGTGCCGGCAGCATGGTCCCTAGCCCTTTCCGTCGTACTTTGTCTTCTCTGTGTCTCCGTGATGGCGTTCTCGTCAAGAAGAATTTTACTGCCAACAGTCGCCAATACCTCCTCGTTGTACCAGCAAGCCTAAGGGATGAGATTTTTCAAGCCTGCCACGACGAACCCACATCCGGCCACCTGGGAGTCACTCGGACGATATCCAGAATTAAAGAACGGTATTACTGGCCTCGTTTGTCAAGCGATGTAACGCATTATGTTCGAACTTGTCGTGACTTTCAACGTCGAAAGGTTCCGCCTCTGAGGCCAGCCGGTCTTTTAAAGCCCATTACGCCACCGTCCAGACCATTCCAGCTAATAGGGATGGACTTGCTCGGACCGTTCCCTACTTCCACCTGTGGGAACAGGTGTATTATAGTAGCTACTGACTACCTGACCCGCTACGCAGAAACCGCTGCTCTTCCTTGTGCTACCGCTTTTGAAGTTGCGAAATTTTTCGTTCTTCAAATTGTCCTCAGACATGGCGCACCAGAAGTACTCATTACTGACAGAGGAGCTGCATTTTTTGCAGAGCTCATCCAGCATATCCTTGTTCTTAGTCGCACCAATCATCGTCGTACGACTGCATACCACCCGCAAAGAAACGGCCTGACAGAACGTTTGAACAAGACCATTGCCGATATGTTGTCAATGTATGTGGACGTCCATCACAAGACATGGGACGAAGTATTGCCGTATGTAACATTTGCATACAATACCGCCGTTCAGGAGGCTACCAACATGACTCCATTCAGCCTAGTTTACGGCCGACAAGTGACGACCACGCTCGACGCCATGCTGCCCCACATAGACGAAAGTCCAGATGATGATGTCGCCTCTTTTCTACAGCGTGCCGAAGAGGCCCGTCAACTTGCACTAGGCGAGCGCCTTAACCAACTGCGCCGCGCCGGGCACGTTTCTTCTCGTAGCATTTCTGCTGCTGCACTGCAACGTAGGGGCGCAACGATGACGCTTTCAACCAACCGCTTTCAACCCGGTCTGCAGGAGGCCGCGTGGCGTGTGCCATCAGCCGCCAGCTATGAAGACCAAGCGCTGTAACGAATGCGCGCCATCGTCACCGAGCGGCGCTGCCCACCTCGAATTCACCACGGAAGAAGCACGGTGATCAGCAGGGCTCGGCAAAAAATTGGAGAGTCTCTTTGATGACTCTTAGGAGAGGAGAACGGCGAAAGCCTACCCTTCCTCTCCTATCATTCATCTCTCATCGTTTGCTTTTCTTAGTCATGCCTAGTCCTTGTAGTCAATATCACTAATAGCCAAGCATTTCTTCTCATTTCAGGTAAGTTGCGGTCATTCAAGCCGTTGTTTGATATATTGGCCGTTTCGCAGTCATGCTGAGCTATATGCCTAGTCATTGTAGTCGTTACCACTCATCTCTAAGCATTTTTACAAATTTCTAATTTCTTGCGGTCGTTACAAGTTGTAGTTTGACGTATTGGTCATTACAAGCCATTTTATTCATTATTAATCATCATTGTTAGTCATTAGCATTACTTATCAACTCTGTCGATGCCTATTATAACTTTTATTCATTACCTATCGCCATCAATAGTTAATTCTTAATATCCCTCCTCACAAGTCAGCGATTTGCGAGTGACACATCAGCGCACAGATGGGACGCGCAGATCATGTGCATAGCTCCCGCGCGCTGGTGTTCGCTTCATGAGCCTAGAAAGGCCTTCGCCTTAATAAACACAGCAGGATCAGCCCCAAAGACTTTCGCCTTATTGCTCTTAAGTGCGTCAAGAACGTTTTCCCACATATGCATCTAACACAGCATTACATCGCTTCTCCACGCATCAAAGGGAATAATCAGGCCCCAGACGATCTCCGGAGCTACCCTACATATATTCAGCGAAGCCATGTCTTTCTTAGATAGGTCTGAGCTTGATCCCGCGATCGATATTATACTCCGATGCGGTGAAGCAGAATGTAATTGGCTGGTTGTGATGATCGGCATTATTCCAGTTCGAAACTGAATTTGATCATCCTCCACAATGCCCGTGGCTGCTTGAATGACTAATGCCAGTTTTTGATTAGGCTCATTACTTTCATGCGCAGATCTCCGCCTGTATTCTAAACCAACATCTTGTAGTAGATTTAGGTTCAAGAAAAAAAACAAAACACATTTCCAGTGCTGTTACGCGAAGACCCGCGGTGAGATGCGAGAAATTCAGAAACAAAAGTACTTATCAGAGGCGCCAATGTATCCGTACGTAAAATGACGCGTGACGCGTGCTATGCTTTTTTCCTGAAAGCGATTTTTTACGCCGTAAAAAATGCGACGACAGGGCCTGCCGCGGTGGCTCAATAGTTTACATGCTCGGCTACTGAAGCACAGTTCCTTGGTCGGACCCGAACGCGGCGATCGCGTTTCGGTGGCGGCGAAACACAAAGGCCTCCACGAGCTGTGTGATATCAGTGTACATTAAGGGTGGTGTAAAGAAAAGGTGCGGGATCTGTCACTCTCGACGGGCACCTGAACCGCGCCGTAAGGGGAACGGGGTAAAGCGCCGATCCTCCACTGAAACATAACCGCTGGCGGTCAGGATGGAACCCGGGTACCTCGGCAGGGTAGTCGGGCATTTTAACCACTGCACCAGTGCGGCGGGGCACGCTGAGATCTGGCAACGCCTCCTCTGGCATCGCCAAATACCTGCGTCTTTCAGCTTCACCTTTTCACAAGTGCCAGAATTTCGCCTCAGGTGCCACCAATAGCCAAGACGCAGACACTGGCGCCGAAGAAACGCTGCCATGTGGTTTGACCTTTGTATCCTGCACGTCCTTGCATTGCGTTAAATTGGCAAGCGATAGCGTCACTACGCGAGGTAATGCCATGGTCACCGCGTGCTTCCAAGGACGTTCAAATGGCTTCGAGGTCAAGTTGGAACTTAAGCCACAACCTCTTTGGGTGGCTATGTTTCCACCAAAGGCCAACGTCAAGATCGAGGTCAGAGGTCAACTGACGTGAGAAATAGCGTATTGCGTGAGCGTATCCGTGGTGAGGCACGTGATCGCTGACGTCAATCTTGAGTATATAGAGGCACGGCGCACGCATCGCCTCACAATAGGTTTAACCAAAGCTAATCCACACCCAACGTTTTCTATCTCCTGTGAAGGCAATCCGTATTTCACACAATGCGGCACTATGTTCTCATTTCTGCATTGCTTACATCTGCGCACAAAACGTGAACCAGATGCAGGGTTTGTCAGAGGGGAAGCTTTTTTTCACACCTGGCAGAGATCTGCACGATGTGCAACATCTCAAAAAGCTCCAATTCATAAATAGCCTAAAAAACTATCAAAGTCATCAATCGAAAGGTTTCATCAAACGTATAGAGTCTAATCATTTTGATTTGCGGCCGCAATGTGGAGCTGTTGATTGTACCATCGTTCGGGTAGCTTTGGTGGGAAGAATTGCCCTTACTCTTCGCAGATTTTGTAGCTATCGAGCGTAATTAGCTAACGACGCTGCATGGAACAAGCGCGAAACCTGTAACTCATACGTCTCCGACATTCAAACGATGAATACAAGGTTTAAAATTATAATCTCCCAAACTCACCGCTGAATAGCTCAATTCCCACTAGTTGCTAGCGTACGTGCATTGTATCCACGCCGCGGAAGTACTCCAGGCCCTCAGGGATCCCCGCGATGGGCTCCGCAGCAGGGCAATCATCCCGGGCACCTGTGCTGCCTGCGCCGGGGGGACAGGCTGCATCTGAACACCGGGCGGAAGCGTGACTGGTACTCCACCCAGAAACCTGATCGGCGCTCGCTGGTGGATGGTCTCCGCAGGCACAACTTGAGTCTGCTGAGCCGTCGGTTGCTGCTTCGACGCCATTAGTGCTTTGCTTTTCTCCACTGCTTGGCAAGTTTTGCAGTATCCTGAGATGGTATGCCTGTGGATCATGCGTGCAGGACCGGCGTTGAGTGGCTGTAGCGTTGGGCTGCGAAGCACTATAACGCCTCGAGACTGAATACCGCGTTCACTGGGGCCTCATTTCGACGTAGGCGAGATGCAAACCTGCTCATGAGTTGTGCGCGGTGTCGGTGCGAGTTAGTAAGTCCCGTCGATGGCCGAGAAGTTTCTTAAGTCTTTTAATACCACTTCTACCGTGTTCATCATGCAGATTCAAGGAGTAAAGCACAAAACACACATATGCACGAATAGAATTTGGTTGAAAACATATAACCTAGCTGACACTGGCTGATATGCAGAGCACGTAATGAGCGTGGCTGAAAAACGTGCGTTTGCGACAACCGAAGATATCTAATAGTTTAGGAGGACGTCGGCAGATAAAAAGCACAGCAGGAGATGGACGTGGGTGTAGTATGGGGAACTAAGTGTCCACAGCTGCATTGCAGGAGGCGGCAACTTAAAATAGAAGAGAGCCTAATTTCGCTTCTATCCACGACAGTATCGTGGTTGAGTTTGAATTAAACCAACGGTTGAGCCACCATTGACGCCATGCCCCGACCGCGGGAATATTAGGCAAGGATGAGGATTCCTGATAGGCCCGCCACACACTAACCAAACGGCTGCTGTCTGGGGGTCAGTGCGCAGTGGCTTTCGTAATGACAGAAACGAAAGCCACTCACTCGAAAGGCCTGGAGCGCTGAGCGCGGGACTTGCGCGAGGTCTGCTTCCGCAGAAGTGTTCGTGTCAACTTCTTCTTCTTCTTTTTCTGCCTTGATATATGGTACATACTCACGAAAGGCGATTGGCCAGGGTTCAGTGAGGACTGCCAAATGTCCTACACAAACTGAATTGGTGCATTGAAGTAATTGTCAACTAAACGAAAACTTAATATTTAGGATCCCAAAATTAATTGAAAGGAAAAAATACGAAGCAAAAATTTGAATGTTTGTAAACTGGAATACAGTTAGAAAGGGAATCTGTCCGTAGCTGTGATGTAGTTATGTAAGTACTGCCAAACTTGAGGCAACGCAAAGCCTTTCGCACTCGCACCGGAGAGTAGAAGCGGGACAGACAACGTAAATCCCAAGCGTAAAATTGGAATTTCTAAATGCACCCTCCTCTGATGTGAAAACCTTCGGCAAGCGAGATGGAAGTGATCAATATTTTCAATCTCACCGCAAGCCTCACAAAGGTTTGTGGAGCTGATCCCGCATCTACATAAATAAAAATTTAGGCGAGGAATCCTACATCTCATGAGAGTCATCGTTATCTCATACTGCCGTGATTTACATGAATGAACTTTCCATGAGTATATGAGTATTTTTTTTTGTTCCTGTCAAAGAAGCTAAAGA
The DNA here is from genome assembly GCF_055883805.1 of Amblyomma maculatum. Lineage (NCBI taxonomy): Eukaryota > Metazoa > Arthropoda > Arachnida > Ixodida > Ixodidae > Amblyomma > Amblyomma maculatum. The sequence goes on along the minus strand of NW_028146822.1, from coordinate 5,625 downwards.
CGCGAGCTGCGGTGCACTCAGACGCGAGCTTGTACTCACTCGACTGAAACAAAATGAGCTCGAACACAACGTCGAGGAACTAACAAAAACACTAAAGGCACAACAGCGGGAGCTTGAAATCACTAGAGCCCTTCCATAACAACCACAAGCATCCTACAATGGAGAACTTGAAACACGAATGCAACAGATGATGCAGCAGATTATGCAGGATATGATGCGGCAAATCCAATCTCAAATGCAACAGATGCAAGCACAATTCCAGGGGCAGATCTCAGAAATCAAAAGTGCTTTTCGAAAACAAAGACATAATAAAAAATTAGGGAAGGAGCGTACAGCCGTCCAGCGTTAACGGCGTTCGCTGTCGAACAAGGCAACAGCACTAACACGTAAACATGACCAAGACGCGTCAGCATGACCAAGAATACTTAGAAATTTGGAAATGGAACTGCAGAGGCTACCGCTAAAAACAGGCCCTACTAAAACAATATTTAAACACACAGTTTACACCCCCCGATGTGATTACGCTCCAAGAGACTGGAACCAAGCCCTCTTTACAGGGATACGATGTTTACGAGAGCCAAAATGGAGGTAAAGCAGCCGTTCTAGTCATCAAAATCATCACCGCAATCAGGCACGATACCATCGCCAACACAGACACCGAGCGCGCGCTTGTCGAAATCATTTGGAAAAAGCGAAAGGGAAGGAGCACATTCGTACTGAACGTGTACAGCCCGCCAAGACAAAGAAAAGCCAAATTCTTCGAACTCTTCCACGGAGCGCACAAGCTGGCCAAAGAAAATGCACTCATTATCGTAGGAGATTTCAACGTCATGGAAACGAGTTGGGGATACCGGAAACAAGATATCAAGGGAAGAACATTAGCGGAGGTAGCCGAATATTTTGGCTGCAGGCTAATCACAGATCCCACGACCCCCACGAGAATCGGTAATAGTGTGAGCACGAACACTTGCCCGGACCTCACGTTCGTAAAGAAGAGCAGGGAGGCACAGTGAGAAAACATGATGGAAAACCTAGGCAGTGATCACTTTATCCTCCGGACGCGAATAGCATCGGAAAAGGTAAGATGCCAGATCCGCAGGGCTTGCAAAAAATCGGAAGGCGGCATCCAATCACTAGAAGAATGGAGCGGCATGTTGACAGAAACGCGAGACAAATGCACAAAAAGTGTAAGACGAACAACAACAACGCCCAAAGTAGATGGGCACCTTCTGCGACTATGGGAAGCCAGACGAAGTCTCACCAAAAGATGGCGGAAGCAACAACACAACACAACGCTACTAGCACAAGACCCTCGTAGAGAAACTAACGTATTTCCTATCCTATCCTAACACAACAGGAACCAAAATCTAAGGATAGCAGAAGTTACGGCAAAAGCTGAAGAATACGCAGCGCACCTTGCGAGTCAAAATTGGGAACAATTCAGCGACTCGCTTAAGGGAACCTTAGGTACGGCCAGAACCTGGAATCTCCTAAAAGCCCTAATCAATCCGACCAAAACAAAATCAGAAAACAATAAAAGCATCCACAGATTCATCCACTCCTTCGAGGGTTCGGACACCGACCTTTTAGAGAAGGCACGAAAAAAATGTTTCGGTGATCACAATCCCTCACGATACCAAGGAACCTATCGCCGAGCCGAAAACGAGAGACTCGACCGCCCAATAACTGTGGCAGACGTTTACGCGGCCATAAGGAATACGACCAGAAGCCCGGCAGCAGAAGCCGATAGAATCTACAACGCCCTGATCCGAAACCTGAGGGACGACCTCATACAAGTGCTCGTAAGCTTTCTAAACAAACACTGGGAGACGGAGATGGTTCCCGAAGATGGAAACACGCCGAAGTAATTATGATACCTAAACCTGGCAGACAGCTCCAAATTGAAAATCTTAGGCCCATCTCGCTCACGTCGTGCCTCGGCAAGCTTTACGAACGGCTGGTGATGCTCAAACTGCAAAATTTCATGGAAGATAATGACCATGTACCCCATACCACGTTCGGCTTCAGAGCAAAACTCTCGACGCAGGACGTGCTGCTTCAAATACAAGAAGCTGTGCTCCGTAACGTACCCCGAACGGGTGAAAATGTCATAATGGCCCTCGACATCAAAGGAGCATTTGATAACGTCAGTCACGAAGCGATCCTTACAGGCCCAGACGACCTGGACTGCGGACGCAGATTCCACGGTTACGTCAAAGCCTTCCTGTCAGATAGAACTGCCACCATCGGCATGGGAGACCTTCGATCGAACAAAATTCACGCGCCAAGCAAAGGAGCACCAAAAGGATCAGTCATCTCACCTATCCTCTTCAATATAGCTATGATAGGTCTACCACGAAAACTAGAGAAGATCGAAAGCATCAGGCACGCCATGTATGCAGACGACATAACAGCCTGGACGAACAGCGGTTCCCTCGGGGAGAAGGAAGAATAACTACAGGAAGCGGCCTCCTGTGTACAGAAGTATCTCGGAGAAAGAGGACTCGCATGCTCGACCGAGAAATCGGAACTGCTTCGAGTGGGGAGAGGCAAACAAAACCGGACCGTCCCAACCAGTGAGGACCTGAAACTCAACACCTACCTGGAAGGAATGCCCATCCTGGAAAAGACAACAATAAGAATATTAGGTATGTGGGTTCAACTCAACCAACGCAGTAGTCACTATTTTACCATGCTCAAAACAACAACGCTACAAGTGGCACGCATGATAACCCGCATCACTAACAGGCAGCATGGCATGCGCGAAGAGGACACACTAAAACTAGTTAGAAACCTGGTAGTGAGCCGAATTATGTACAGCCTGCCCTACCAGTGCCTCAACAAGAGTGAAATACAACAAGCGTATGTCCTGCTAGGCAAAGCGTATCAGATGGTGCTCCGATTACCGCGCAACACGTCTACTGAAAAGGTCATGGCGCTTGGATTGCAAAACACATTCGAAGAACTACGCGAGGCGCAGCTTGAGTCGCAAAAACTCAGGCTGCTGCAGACAACGACTGGAAGAGCGCTCTTACAGAGACTCGGATACTGTGAGCAGATGCGGGAAATAGCGAGGACGGAAACGATCCCCGACGAACTTCGCAAATCCCTCAAGCTGGCTCCAATCCCGAGAAACATGGACCCTAACCTCCATCAATGTATAAAAGAAGCAAGGGCCGATTTTATTCAAAACACATATGCTCCTCAAGACACGACCGTGTATGCAGACGCGTCCTCGAGAGGACACAACAAAATTTCAGTGGCCCCGGTGGTCGATTCCTTTCTAACCGAAGTGACCAGCGCCTCTATCCGATACTGCACAGTAGCAGAGGCTGAGGAAGTAGCCGTTGCTCTAGCGGTGGCGGAGGGCTATAGAACTGGGTGGTCGCTAACGATACTCACGGACTCTCAAACAGTTGGTTGGTTGGTTCATAGGAAGGGAAAGGCGCAGTATCTGTCACACTTGCTCTGTGGACACCTGAACCGCGCATACTCTCAAACAGCCTGTCGAAATTTCATGAATGGTAGGATTGGTCGTCACGCGCTCCGTATACTCCTCGAAGCGAGCGAGAGAATTAAAAACCACGAAGAAAACAAGACCAGACACAAAGTTATGTGGGTACCGGGGCACATGGGGGTGGCAGGGAACCAAGAGGCCGACAGGCTAGCTCGAGCATACACTACATTCCGAGCATCCAACGAGCCCACGGAACATTTGCCAGCACCCAAGGCAAATTCCCAATTTCGACAACATGGGGTTCTTTAATGTGCACTGACATCGCATAGCACACGGGCGCCTTCCGTTTCGCCTCCACCGAAAAGCGGCCGTCGGTGTTCGGGACTGAAGCAACGAACGCCGCCAGGTGATAAAAAGCACTGCCTAGCATCCGCCGGGGTGGTGCAGTGGTAAGACGCCCGACTACTGTGCCGGAGTTCCCGGGATCGAATCCCGGCCTCGGCGGCTGCGTTTCGATAGAGGCGAAACGAAGTGGCGTCCGTGTGCTGTGCGGTGTCAGCGCACGTTAAAGATCCCCAGGTGGTCGAAGTTACTCCGCAGCCCTCCACTACGGCTCCTCTTTCTCTCTTTCCACTTTCATTCCCACCTTCCTCCCTTCCCTTACGGCGCGGTTCGGGTGTCCACAGAGCAAGTGTGACAGTTACTGCGCCTTTCCCTTCCTGATAACCAATTTAATTAAAATTAATTCCAATACCGCACCTCTTTTTTTCTGAAGAGGTGATGTAAAGGGTGGCTGCTCCTGGCTCTATGGGGCTGGGACTGGTAGGTCAACGCCGCTTGCGATGGAGGCTAGCCAGCCACCAAATTTTTATCTGTTGTAGGCCGTCATTGCACCCGCAACCGCTTAGGTACTGGACGACGGCTGTTGTTGAGGCGCGCGTCTTTCTCTCACACTTTTCTTCCTTGTCTATTTTCTCTTCTGTTCGCACGAGGCAGAGGAGGTGGCTCAGCTACAGAGCCAGTAGCAGGCCCGTGCAGTTTCTTTTCCTTCTTCCTACAGTCGCAACAACAACCGCTTTTTATGAGGTGCAGCTTCGCGGGTGACAGAAGCTGACCAGTCTGGGCTCGGCGCAGTACTGCCTCCACTCTCCGGAATGAGCTATCTGGGCGGCGATATAGTTACTCACGGTCTCCCTCCCAAGGGCTGGCAATAAAAAAATAGTTGCTCAGGGTTGGCCAAGTGCTGGAGTATGCTTCGACGATAGCGTTGTGCTCGATGCCCGCAGGTATACCCTTCTCCTCAGTGCCCGACATGCCCGGCAGAGGCACGGCCGAATATCTCCTGTGGAGCTGCCCTACTTTTGACGCAGTACGGGAGAGAGCACTCAAGTCTCTGGGCGGGCTTCGACCTGCAACCCTGCAGGCATGGGTCGATCCCCCATCGCACATCGGGCCATCAAACGCCACCCGGCTTTGGCGAACTTTTCTTTCTTACTTCAAGGAAGAAGGACCAGGCCATTACTTCGCGGAGCCGACCTCGGGACGACCCTACCTCGAGGAAGTGGACACCGGTCCCTCATATCTATCCCAACCTTCACCCCCACTCCCACCCATACCCTCACCCCCACCCTTAACCGCTCCCCCACCCCTACATCCATGAAGCAACTTAGTTCTGCCGCAAGGTAAACGCCTTCCGTAAGCAGAAATAAAGACGTAAAAAAAACGCTTTTTTCTGCTTTCATTCCTGTCTTCCTACCTCCCCTTACGATGCGCATCAGGTGTCCACAGAGTGACCGATGCTGCGCCTTTCCTTTCCTATTATCCAAATTAAATTCCTTAACATACCTCCGGCTACCATACTTCGCCTTGACAGGAATCGACTACTACTTAGCGAAATTTATTATATAATGAAAGCTGGCTTCGCATCTAGAAAAACAGAGGTGTTCTCCAAGAGGTATAAAATTTTGCAGAGGATAGTAGTTTAGATAGTAGAGCGCATATGAAAAAAAAAAAACTGTAGCATCCACGTATGTTTTCAATTTGTGCGAGTTTTCTAGCGTGACACTTTAGCACAATGCATTGCGATGGCGGCTGTCACTGCTTCATTGCACAGATATGTTTGATTGTCGTTGACATTTTTCTCTATGGCCGCAAGGCTAGTTTTGTCA